>NW_007728565.1:349072-403531 GCF_000696425.1 Galeopterus variegatus
GACACTGAGGGTTGTGATCCGTTGCCAGACACGAAAAAAGACAAAAAAAGGAAAAAAAAATATTTAAAATGTCATTGTTTTTAAAGTAAAAGAAATGGGACGAATAATAGGTACACGAGTTTCAAATGGTGCTTAAACTAAATTTATCTTTTTTCATTATAAAAAACTAAACATACTCATTTAAAATGTCATTGTTTTTAAAGTAAAAGAAATGGGACGAATAATAGGTACACAAGTTTCAAATGGTGCTTAAACTAAATTTATCTTTTTTCATTATAAAAAACTAAACATACTCATATTAAAAATGGATCAACTTTTTAAAAGGAAAATAAATCCCAATTCATTCCATTCTCAATAGTATCAAAGTTATAAATAATGTACATTAATTTAACAATTACAAGAAATGTGCATTTTCATTTTGAAGAAAGCATTAAATAAGAAATTACAAAGGATAGGGTTGACAGGTTAGACTACAGAAACTTAAAATATTTGGAAGGCAAAAGCCGTGTTAATATATGTGTCTCTAGTTCAAAAATGTATCTGTTTTCTGCTACTTGTCTTTCATTCCTCCACTCCCATTTTTTAATCTTATTTTTGTTAAGGCATACTCTCCTTCCCCATGCAGCTTATTTGTTTTGAAAAAAGTTGATCTTACCTTCACATCTAAGAGTGCACTCTGATTTATTTAGATCACCCAACACTTCTGGTTATGAAGCTACTATAGTTAGCTGTGGTCTAAGCCAGTCCAAAGTGAATTCAAATACATTACTTATAATGCTGAACAGAGACACTATCCCTTTCTTTGGATGGCACAGAAGTGTGTGTGATGCCTGGAACTCCTGCAGCCATTTTGCTACCACAAGGGAAGCCAGCCAGAGCACAAAGTTGACCCATAAAGGAGAGAATACCCAAAAGAATTAAGGGAGAGGTTTGATAAAACCCTATCCAAAATCTACCCTGCTTCTGAACTTTTTACAATTATTTGAACCAATAACCTTCCTGTGTTAGTTTGCTAGGGATGCTGTAACAAAGTACCACAACATGAGTCACTCAAGCAACAGAAATTTATTGCAGTTCTGGAGGCCAGAAGTCTGAAATCAAAGTATCTTCAGGGTTGGTTCATTCTGAGGCTGTGGGAAAGAATCTGTTTTATGCTTCTCCCCTAGCTTCTGGAAGTTTGCTGGCAATCTCTGGTGTTCTTTGACTTGTTGAAGCATTAGTCTGATTTCTGCCTTCTTCATATGGCATTATCCCTGTGTGTGCCTATGTGTCCAAATTTCTCCCTAACATAAGGACCCCAGTCATACTAGATAAGGAGCCCACCCTACTCCAGTATGATTTCATCTTAATTTAACTGCAGTAATCCCATCTTATCCACAGGAGATACATTCCCAGACCCCCAGTTGATGCCTAAAGCTGCAGATAGACTGAACCTAATATATATTGTTTTTTCTATACATACATACCTATGATAAAGTTTAATTTATAAATTAAACACAGTAAGAGATTAACAATAATTACTACTAATAAAAATAGAACAATCATAACAATATGCCAGCATCACTACTCTTGCACTTTGGGAAATTATTAAGTAAAATAAGGGCTACTTGAACACAGCACTGTGATACTGCCAAAGTTGGTCTGATAACCCAGACAGCTACTAAGTGACTAAGGGGTGTCTACAGTATGGAAATGCTGGACAAAGGGACAATTCACATCCTGGGCTGGATACAGTGGGATGGCACAAGATTTCATCACACTAATCAGAATGGTGTGCAATTTAAAACTTATGAATTTTTTCTTTCTGAATTTTTTTTTTAAATATTTTCAGACTGTGGTTGACAATGGGTAACTGAAAGTATGGAGAGTAAAACTTCAGTTAAGGGGAGATGACTTTAAATATATCTGCAATGACTCCATTTCCAAAAAAGGTCACATTCTGAGGTACTGGGCTTTAGGAAGTCACCATATGAATTTTGAGGAAGGGGCACATTTCAAACAATAAAAATTCATTCATTGTTTAAGCCAATTTCAGTTTTTGTTTTCTTTTGTTTATTACTTACACTTAAAATAACTCAAAATAAAGCCTGGGGACCTTATATATACATTACTTGCTAGTATTTGAAACTCCCAAATAATTACCAAAATAAGCCTTCCCCCCCACTCCCATTAGATAATTATCTCTTTAACATCAATGTCACTTTAGAATACATTCACAAACTGATTCTTACAAGGCTGTCTGACCCTGAAGAAAATCCAATTAACTGTTTATATTTCTGTGCCCACAAACTCGGCCAAAAACTTAACTCGGAAATTACCCTTCCAGAATCAACCTAACTGTTGATATTTTTGTGTTATATTGGGAATAAAAGATATTTATTCCCAGTAGGGTCATATTTTGAGTCTCTGAGTGTACATATTTTTTGATGCCCACAATCCAACACCCTACAGTCATCATAGAAATATATGAGATGGGAAGTTACAATAGGTATATACATTGTTTGCTCACATTCCACTGGCCAGAAATACTCATGTGTTTCTAGATGCAATGTGGCTAAGGAATGCATTCTCTGGCCTTGCAGCAGATTCCCAGAATGGGCTCTAGTGTAGAGTCGATGATACATATGCAGAACTTTGGTAGTGACCAGTCTTCACAGATACACCCCCAAGATTTGAGCTTTACCCCTCCTCTTCATAATAGGACAGATATCCTGACAGTTTCTATTTCTGTAACCAACATAGACATATGATGTGTTAAAGTGGTTTAAAAGGATAAGACAGAGAAAGAGTAAAAGAGAAGAACCGTTATACATGGTTATATACAGTACCTGGTCAGATTTGGGAAAACTGAGAAACACCCAACAAGAGCACTTTGGCAGGTGTGTTGAATGACTGTCCTAGAAATGTCCTCTTGTGAGTTGCCACACTTGAAACTTTTACCCCCTCAAATGTGGTAGCAGCAACTTGAGGTTCTGATTGATTTGTCAATGTTTAATAGTATCCCTGAAATTTTCTGCATTCTATGCAGAACTAAGCTGAATAGATGCTTCCTTATTTCTTACTATAATTTATTTGTGTTCTGTATGAGCCCTCTGCCATATATCATATTAAGCTCCACATAATCTATTATTATAAAAATAAAATATAAAAAAATCACACTCTGGTGATTTAGTAGATGCTCCATATTTTGTAGTGGGTGTTCCATATTTTTTAGTGGGAGAAAGGTAATGAGGGTGTACTCTTTACCAAATATTTATTTTCCCCACTCTCCCCCTATCATATGGGATTGCTTTGGCAATGATCTACTCAAAAGATTGTATCCCACTGTAGCCCTGACAGGTGTTTTGTTTCACAACTCCACAAATCGTGGCAGAGAACACACTCACAATGCTGTGCTCATGCACCCTCACTGGTATTATTTACATATGGTGACTAATGAAGGTCGGTATGACTAAATTTCTCCAGTGATTAATCAGCAAAATATCCTGGCACAAACATAAATCCTCCATATTTTCCTCAATAAATCCAATTCATCTTAGTTTTAAATGTGAGTAATTAGCAGGTAGCAGAGTAATTCATACCAGAGAAGAAGATCAGAAAAATGAATTCAAAACAATGCAAAGACAATCGGAAAGAACTTGCTTTAGATTCTCCAGACTCTCTCTCAATGTATATAATTCTGCATTAGTTCTATTCCAAGAAATTTATATATAGTAATTCATTTAATTACTTCAGAAATGTTGACAAATTTTATCATTCCTATCTTACAAATGGGAAAATTTAGGCTAGAGGAGGCGAGTTAACTTATTTAAGTCTATTTGATAATTGTGAAACATTGCTGTAGTGAAATAGTTTTCTATGTAACAGGAATGGCTATTTGAAGATTTTAAATTTTTTTCTTGGTATTTCTAGAGACCAGCTTCAAAGGAATAGTGTACTTTTTATCCCATCCAGTCTCCGTTTTAACTTATCTTAGTAACAACACACGTTTTATAAGTGAGAGGCACCTAAAAACAGTGGTTGGCTCTTAGAGAACAGTCTTCAGAGAATGGAACCATCTGTTCCTAAAGAAACAGATACAAAGTGGGGGGAAAAATTAACGAATTTACTACAGGCTGTACATTCCACAACACAGTTAGCCTTCAACCTCTGTAATTCTGATCTCTGTTCTTCAAAGCTATGTGAGATTCATTTGAAAGAAAATGCATTTTGAAAACAAATTAATTATATTTCCTTGTGATTTCATCAACCCAGATAAAATAAGGACAGCTAATACCACTTGCAAAGTGATCATTCAAGCACAAGGTTGGTAAAGACATTCAAAGAGCTTCCATTTCCTTTCTTCTCTTTTATCCTCCTTTTGTGATGTCAGAATATTTAGATCAAGATTCCAATGACTTGACCTTTAATTCCAGATCCTGGACATAATAGTCATGGGAATATGAGCAAGTCATATTTATTCTGTGGATATCATTGTCTTATTCTCTGCATAGGAGAGTTAAGTTTAAATAAGATGTCAAAAGAGACCTTAATACATGGCTCACTTTTCATTTACCCAAGATTAAAAGCATAAAAAATAAAGACAACATAGTAAATTTTTGTTAATCAATTTTGCTTGTTTGTTTTTAATTCTAAGGACATAACCACAGTTCCATCCTAATTTCTGGTAATATAATGCCCTACATTTGCAAAGTGATAATAAAAAAGATGGCAAATAATATAAATGTCAATGATTTTATTTTGTAAAGTAAAAGATTTCCAAACATATGCAATTTTTAATTTTTATTTTATTTACTTATTTACCTATTTTTTAATTGAAACATAACTGATTATACATATTTGTCAGGTACAGAGTTGAATATAAATACCTGTGCACCATGTGTGATGATCAAATAAGGAAAATTAGCATAGTCATCATTACAAAATGCAATCATTCTTTGTGTCTACCAATCAATTTCTCAATAACACCACTCCGCTGCCCACTTTCCCACCTCTGGTAACCATAGTTCTGATCTCTCCTTCTGAAAGTTTAACATAGTATTCTGATCTGTGTTTCTTTATTTTTCTTTTTCATTTATTTACTTTTCAGCTCTCACTTATGTGTGAGTACATGCAGTATTTCTCTTTCCATGCCTGCCTTATTTCACTTAACATAATTTTCTGCAAGCTCAACCATACTGCTGAAAATGTCAGCATTTCATTCTTTTTTATAACTGATTAGTATTCCATTGTGTTTATATATCACATTTTCTGAGCTGCTAAGGTAAGCCAAGACCCGCACAGCACTGGAGCCAAGGTGCTGTAATATAGCCACTACCACACCTACTGTCACTGCAAGGATAGTTCACCACCATAGTAGCAGCCAGGGCCACTCTGCAGGCAACCTGCCATTCACTTGACTACAATGATATAAGAAGATTCACCAGTACAGCCTGCAAATAAAGGAAGAAATCTTTATCCTCATAGCCAACCCCAGAGAAGAAGCAAATCCTCTACTAGATGACCAAATGTCGGTGAAAAAATACTAGAACTACTAACAAATAAGAAGATATGACACCACCAAAGGAATACAATAATGCTAAAGTTTCAGACCCCCAGAGAACAGGGAATCTTGGAAATGTCTGAAAAGGAATTCCAAGCAATGATCTTAAGAAATCTGAAGAGATAAAGAAGACTCAATTACAGAAAACAATGAAACAAGAAAAAATATCCAGAATATGAAGGAGGAAATTTACAAAGAGATTAAAACCATAATAAAGAGTGTAGCAGATCTCCTATAAATGAAAGATTCACTCAATGAAATAAAAAGCACAACAGAGAGCTTAACAGACTAGAGCAAGCAGAAGAAAGAATTTCAGATCTCAAAGATAGTATTTTTGAAATAACCCAGGCAGACCAAAACAAAAAAAAACAAAAAAAGGAAAAAAAGAATTTAAAATAATGAAGAAAATCTAAGAGAGATAGCAGACAACCTCAAGAACTCTAACATCTGAATTGTTGGTATCCAGAAGGGGAGGAGAAAGGAAAAGGTATTAAAGGCCTATTTAAGGAAATAATAACAGAAAACTTCCCAGGTGTAGGGATAGATGCAGACCTTCAGATCCAGGAAGCTCAAGGGTCCCCAAACAGACTCAATCCAAAAAGATACTCCCCAAGACATATTATAGTTAAATTTGCAAAGCTCAAAGACAAAGAGAGAATTCTAAAAGCAGCAAGAGAAAAGCATCAAGTCACCTATCAGGGAACCTCCAACAGACTAATGCAGACTTCTCAACTGAAACCCTACAGGCCAGAAGAAAATGGAATGATATATTCAAAATACTAAAAGAAATAAATTGCCAGCCAATAATTCTTTACCCAACAAGGCTCTCCTTCAGAAATGAAATAGAAATAGTGTATTTCCCTGACAAACAAAAATTGTGGGAGTTCTCCACCACACAACCAGCCCTGCAAGAAATTCTCAAGTGAGTCCTTCATCTGGAATTTGAATGATGATGATCACTATCATGCATACTATCATTAATATATAAGAAAGAGCAAAACCCGCCATTAAAACAAAAATTCCAGTGAGAAAGAGAAAGAAGCTAAATCATGCCACCTCAAATTTCCAACTAACATTGAAGAAGAGAAATAAAAGGAGAAGTAATGATAAAAAGAAATGTAAAGCATCTAAAAAAAGCAATTAAATGACAGGAATTAAACAATATCTGTCAATAACTACCCTAAATGTGAATGGAATAAACTACCCATTCAAAAGACACCAACAGATTGATTGCATTAAAAAGCTGGACCCAAGTATATGCTGTTTTCAAGAGACCCACCTCAATTGTAGAGATACATACAGACTAAAAGTAAAGGGATGGGAAAAAAATATACCCTAGAGATGGAAACCAAAAATGAGCAGGAGTAGCTATTCTTATATCACATTTTCCTTATCCAGTCATCTGACAATGAATGGACTTTTAGGTTGGTTCCATATCTTGTCTATAGCACAGATCATATTGTACAATAAGTTTCTGGACTGGTCCTAACAATAAAAATTATAAACATGTAAGTTTCATTATCAGGTCGCTGCTTTAGAAATGTCACTTTGGTAGAAGTTGAGAAGGAAAGAAAGGCAGTAAGAATTGAAGAGGACTATGTGGGTAGAATCTATTACATTTGTATACATTAAAAGAAAATACTGTGAATTAGATAGTAAATATGGATAGTTAAATTGAAGAGTTGTCAGGGTGGTGGAATTCATATGAATTGGCTATTGATTAGATGTCCTAATTAAGTAGATAGAGGATTTTCTAGGTATCTGATGGGCGTTGATGCCATTTCACTAACCTGGGAAATATAGAAAGAGAAAAAGGTTTCCTATAGTTGGGGTGAGCCATGATAAATGATGCATGTTGAATGCAATGAGTCTGTGGAGCATCCAAGTGAACAGCAGTTAGGCAGCAGAAATTTTCCTAGAGTTCTATTCTAAACAGAGTTATGGGCTGGTATTTATGACATAATTCAGTAGAGTTTCTAGTAGTGGTCCAAGAGTAAGCAGTAACATCAGACATTGGCATAAAATTTTATAAGGCTATATAAATAAATGTCACTTTTCAATTTTTATTTTACTTGGGGCACTAGTTAAATGTACAGCTTTTTGAGCATCCTTTTTTCAAACCAGTTGGACAAAAATTTCTTGGACTATATTCTAGGAATTTCCTTTCAGTAGGCTTTTTGGATGATTCTGACAGGCTGTTAAGCTCATCAGCTGCTGGTAGAGAACTATTTTTCCCAAACTGGATCTGAGAAGCAAAAGCTTAGGAACATATTTAACTGGTATTCTAATAACAAAGTATTAGGTCACACAAACTTGTGACTTTCCACACACACAATCACTTTCAATAAGCTTTAGCTTGATAAATGAGAAATCTGTCTGTGTTTAATGGTTTATCTTTTTTTTAAAGGACAATTTTTCTTTACAGTTATTAGTATCTTTAGAAAAGTTTTTTTTTTTTTTTAGCTTAAACATTAATCTAGAAAATATCATTTTAGATATATTCCAGTTTTGGAGGCAAAAATTAAGTTAAGTGGAATAATTAATTGATATATTTACCTTTATGAATCAGAAGTTCAATATGTTAAAATATTAAATATTCTACTGGGCAACAAGAAAATTATTAAATATATTTTACATGCTCACCTAAGATTTTTTTTTTAAATCTTTCATTTATACATATTTTAGGAATCTCTGCAAAAAAATTTTTTGTGAGGCAGAACAAGCCAGCCATCTGCCAGACCCCCGCCCCACCCATACAAAAGGCAGGACCCTGTACTACACAGCCACTAATGGGTGAGGCACCCACATAGGCAGGAGAAAAGGCCAACCAGTCACCCAAGCCTGCCCTTCCCATGCAGAAAGCAAGACCCCACATGTTGCACTACCACCACAAGGCTTCACACAGCTTCCATGGAGATGGTCCCCAATAGTCATCACCACAGCTAATTCTGTTGCAAGGATGGCTTGCTGCCTAATTAATTTCTATGACCACTGTGCAGGTGGCCCACTACACATCTGATTTCATTGACACAAGGAGAGAAACTGGACGAGCCTGGAAAAGAGGAATGTCTTTCTCCTCAATGTACACTTGAGAGAGATAGAAGAAGCAACTTATTTACCAGATGACCAAATCAACATAGATATACTTCATTGGAAATATGAATAAACTGGAAAATATGATGCCACCAGAGGAATTCAGTAGCTCTCAAGAGCCAGACTTTACAGAAAGGAAACCTTTGAAATGACTGAAAAGGAATTCTGAGTAACTATCTTAAGGAAACTCAATGGGATAAAAGAGGACTCTGTAAGACAACACAATGAAATGAGAAAAATGTGGTATATGGAGAATGAAATTTACAAAAAGATTAATATCTTAAAAAAGAATATAGAAGAGCTCATGGAATTGAAAGACACATTCAATGAAATAAAAAACATAACCAAGAGCTTAAGAAGGAGAATAGAACAAGCTGATGAAAGAATATCCTCAAAGATGGATATTTGAACTCAAAGATAATCTTTATGAAATAACTTGGGCAGACAAGAAAAAGGAAAAAAAGAATTAAAGAAAAAAAAAAAAAGAATATCTGAGAGACCTGGCAGACAACCTTAAGTGCACAAACATCTGAATCATGGGTGTTCCTGAAGGAGAGGAGAGAAGTAAAGGCATTGAAAATCTATTCAATGAAATAATAATGGAAAACTTCCCAGGTATATGGAGAGTCACAGACTTTCAGATACAGGAAGCTCAAAGATCCACAAATGGTTTCAATTTAAAAAGATCTTCTCTGAGACACATGATAGTCAAATTGGAAAAGCTTAAAGACAAAGAGAAAATCCTAAAAGCAGCGAGAGAAAAGTGTCAAGTCACTTGTAAGGGAGCCCCCATCAGACTAACATCGGACTTCTGAACTGAAACTCTACATTTGAAAATAAAATGAGATGACATATTCAAAATACTAAAAGAAAAAAAGTGCCAGCCAAGAATACTACACACAGCAAGGATATCCTTCAGAAATAAGGGAGAAATAGTGTATAGTGTATTTCCCAGACAAACAAAAACTGTGGGAGCTCATCACCATCTGACCAGTCCTGCAAGAAATTCTCAAGGAGTCCTGCATCAGGAATCTGAAAGATGATATCACTACCATGAATACACAAGTAAGAACAAAACTCACCAGTAAACACAAATGCTAATGAGAAAGACAAAGGAGACTAAATCTTACCACCTCAAAATAACCCCAGAAACATGGGAGACCCATAATCAAAGGCGAAGAAAGGGACAAATGATACTCAAAACATCTCAACAAAAAGCCATAAAATGCCATAAATAAGACAATTCTTCTCAATAATACCCCTAAACGTACATGGATTAAACTCCCTACTCAAAAGGTACAGACTGATAGATTGGATCGAAAAGCAAGAACCAACTATGTGCTGTTTTTAAGAGACTTATCTCACCAGTAAAGACACACACAGACTAATAGAGAAGGGATAGAAAAAGATATACCATGCAAGTGGAAACCAAAAATGAGCAGGAGTAGCTATTCTTATATCAGATAAAAAGACTTTAAACCAAAAACCATAAAAAGAAACAAAGAAAGCCACTATATAATGATAAAAGGATAGATCTAGCAAGAATACATAACTATCATTAATAAATACACACCCAGCACTGAAGCACCCATATATATAAAGCAAACACTATTATACCTAAAGAAAGAGACCTAAATACCATAATAGTAGGGGACCTTAACACCTCCCTCTCCATCATGATTTAGATCATCTAGGAAACAAATCAACAAAGAAACACAGGATTTGAACTGCACTTTAGACCAATTGGCCCTGGAAGATATTCACAGAACATCTCATCAAAGAACTACAGAATATACATTCTTTTCATCAGCATATGGAACTTTCTCCAAGATAGACCATATATTAGGTCACAAATCAAGTCTCAATAACTTTTATAATATCAAAATCATCTCAACTATCATTTTAGACCACAAGGGATTACACTAGAAATTAATAACAGCCAAAACTCAGGACTCTGTAAAAATATATAGAAATCAAACAACAGGCTCCTGAATGACCTATGGGTCCAAGAGGAAATTAAACAAGAAATCAAAAAATTTCTAGAAAACAACAAAAATAAAGATACATCATATCAAAACTTGTGGGATATTTCAAAAGCAGTACTGAGAGGGAAGTTCATAGCAATAAATGCTTATGTTAAAAAAACAGAAAAATTTCAAGTAAATGACCTAATTCTATACCTAAAAGAACTGGAAAAAACAAGAACAAACCAATCACAAAGTTAGTAGATGCAAAGAAATAATTAAGGTTGGATAAGAACTAAGTAACATAGGGACTCCAAAAACAATACAAAAAATCAATGAAACAAAAAGTTGTTTTTCTGAGAAGATAAACAAACAAAATAGCAAACCATTAGCTAGGTTAACCAAAAAAAAAAGAGAGAGAGAGAGAAGACCCAAACAATAAAAATGAGAAATGAAATAGGAGACATTACAACTGATTCCACAGAAACACAAAAAAGTCATTAGAGACTACCATAAACAACTCTATGTCAACAAATTTGGAAACCTGGAGTAAATGGATAAAGTTCTGGACATATACAAACTACCAAGACATAACCACAAAGACATAGAAAACCTGAAGATACCAATAACAAGCAACAAGATTGAAACAGTAATCAGCAATCTCCCAACAAAGACAATCACAGGACTGGATTGCTTTACTGTTCAATTCTACCAAACCTTTAATGAGGAATTAATACCATTTCTCTTCAAACTACTCCAAAAAATTGAAACAGAGGCCACTCTGTCAGCTTCATTCTATGAGGCCAGCATCACCTTGATTCCACAACCAAAGATACAACAAAAAAGAAAACTGCAGACAGACCAATATCTCTGATGAACATAGATGCAAAAATCTTCCATAAAATACTAGCAATCAGAATATGGCAACTCATCAAAAAAAATTATACACCATGATCAAGTGGTATTCATCCCCCAAATGCAAGGATGGTTCTAAATATGCAAGCCAATAAATGTGATACATCACATCAAATAAATAAAGGACAAAAACCATGTGGTTATCTCAACAGATGCAGAAAATACATTTGGCAAAATTCAACATCCCTTTCATTTTTATTTTATTTTTTTTTAAATTTTTTATTTATTTATTTTTTTTATAATATATATTTTATTTATTTATTTTTTTTTATTTTGTCAATATACACTGTATATGATTATTATGGCCCGTCACCGACACCTCCCTCCCTCCTCCCTCTCTCCCCTCCCCCGCAAGAATGTCCTTTCCATTTGCTTGTTGTAACAACTTCATAAAAGTATAGTTGTTCATGACCAAGTGGGATTCACCCCAGGGATACAAGAATGGTTCAATATACAAAAGTCAATAAATGTGATACATGATATCAACAAAATCAAGGGAGAAAACTATATGATTATCTCAATAGACACAGAAATAGCGTTTGACAAAATTCGACACCCCTTCATGATAAAGACTTTCAACAAATTAGGTATAGAAGGAAAATATCTCAACACAATAAACGCCATCTATGACAAGCCCTTTGCCAATATCGCCCTGAATGGGGAAAAACTGAAGGCTTTTCCCATAATAAAAGGAACTAGACAAGGATGCCCACTTTCACCACATCTATTTAACATAGTACTGGAGGTACTAGCCAGAGCAATTAAGAAATAGAAAGAAATAAAGGGCATCCAGATTGGGAAAGATGAAGTCAAACTGTCCCTATTTGCAGATGACCTGATACTATATATAAAAATACCTAAAGACTCTTTCAGAAAACTCCTAGAGCTGGTTAATAATTTCAGTAATGTTGCAGGATGCAAAATAAATGTCCCAAATCAGTTGCATTTATATTCTCCAATAGTGACCTAACAGAAAGAGAAATCAAGAAAGTTAGCCCACTTATGACAGTCTTGAAAAAATAAAATAGCTAGTAACTAATTTAACCAAGGAGGTGAAAGATCTTTACAGTGAGAACTACAAACCACTACTGAAAGAAATTAGAGAGGATACAAAAAGATGGAAAGACATTCCTTGTTCTTGGATTTGAAGATTATGAAAATGTCCATACTACCCAAAGTGATTTACAGATTCAAAGCAATCCCCATCAAAATACCAGTGGCATTCATCACAGAAACAGAAAAACAGTCCTGACATTCATATGGAACAACAAAAGACCCAGAATATCCAAAGCAATCCTGAGCCAAAAGAAAAATAAAGGCAGAGGCATAACACTTTCTGACTTCAAATTATACTAGAAAGCTATAGTAATCAAAACATGGTCCTGGCATAAAAATAGATACTCAGACCAGCAGAACAGAATAGAGAACCCAGAAGTTAACCCACATACATATAGCCAACTGATATTTGACAAAGGCCACAACAACATACATTGTGGAAAAGACTGCCTCTTCAATAAGTGGTGCTGGAAAAACTGGTTATCTATATGCAGAAGAATGAAAATAGACCTGTACCTCTCACCATATACCAAAATCAACTCAAAATGGATTAAAGACTTAGGTATAAGACCTGAAAGTGTAAAACTACTAAGGGAAAATATTGGAGAAACACTTCAGGAACTAGGACTGGGCACAGACTTTATGAACAAGTGCTCAAAAGCACAAGCAATAAAAGAAAAAAAATAAATGTATGGAACTATATCAAACTAAAAAGCTTCTGCACAGCAAAGGAAATAATCAACAGAGTGAAATGCCAACCTACTGAGTAGGAGAAAATATTTGCAAACTATAGCTGACAAGTGATTTATATCCAGAATATGCAGGGAACTCAAGCAATTACACAGGAAGAAAAACAAATAACCCAATTAAAAAATGGGCAAAGGAGTTGAATAGATATTTCTCTAAGGAAGACATACAAATTGGCCAAAAGGCACTTAAAAAATGCTCAACGTCTGTAGTCATCAGGGAAATACAAATTAAAACCACATCAAGATATTGTTTCACCCCAATTAGACTGGCTATTATCAAAAAGATGGAGAATGACAAATGCTGGCCAGGATGTGGAAAGAAGGGAACACTGCTACACTGTTTGTAGGACTCTGTATTAGTCCATTTCTAATGTTTATAACAAAACACATGGAACAGGGTGATTTATAAAGAAAACAAAATTTGTTGATTATATTTTCTGAGGCTGAGAAGTCCAAAGTCCAAGGAACACATCTAATGGTGGTGACAGTCACCCAGACGTGACATTGCAGGATAGTGGAAGCAGAAAGAGACAGACTCTTCTCTCTCGTCTTTTAAAGCCTTTAGAACCACACCCCTGACCACTATTTTTAGTCCATTCGCTAGGGCATGGTCCTACAATCTAGTCACCTCTTCAAGGCTCCACCTTTCAATTGCGATTCAATTGAGATTTCAATTGAGATTCAATAGAATCTCCCACCCTCTTAACATTAACAGTGGGGGCCAAGTTTCTAATACATAAAACTTCACTAGGGCATGGTCCTACAATCTAGTCACCTCTTCAAGGCTCCACCTTTCAATTGCGATTCAATTGAGATTTCAATTGAGATTTAATAGAATCTCCCACCCTCTTAACATTAACAGTGGGGGCCAAGTTTCTAATACATAAAACTTGGGGGACACAATTAAAGCCTCAGTGAGTTTCAGAGGGACATAATTCAATCCATTACAGACTGTAAATTAGTACAACTGTGGAAAACAGTATAGAGTTTTCACAAACTACAGATAGATCTACCATATGATCCAGAGATCTCACTCCTAGGTATATACCCAAAGGAAGGAAAATCATCATGTTCAAGGGATACATGCACTCCCATGTTATCACAGCTCTATTTACAATAGCCAAGATGGAACCAACCTAAATGTCCAACGATGGATGACTGGATAAGGAAAAGGTGGTATATATATACACCATGGAATACTACTACTTTGCCATAAAAAAGAATGAAATTCTGCCATTCGCAGCAACATGGATAAGCTTTGAGAAAATTATGTTGAGTGAAATAAGCAAGGCATGGAGGGAAAAATACCACTTATCCTCACTCATAAGTGGGAGCTAAGGGAGGAAGAAGGAAGGAAAGAAAGACCACATTGGTGTGTTGGACTTTCAGAGGGAGAGAGCATACCTAGGGCTGCAGAGTGGGGGGTAAAGGGGAATGGAGGTTGGGGATTGGGTGGGGGACATGGTGAATAATCACAATTTGTGGTAGTAGACATGCTGATAGTATTGATCTGGCCATCACATCTTGTGCACAAGTGGTGATGGTCAGCTTTGTACCTTATGAATATACATGACCAATAATTTTTTTTTTAAAAAAAGAGAGAGAAAGAGTCTATGGGGAAATGCGAAATTGCAGAAGTGGATAGGTGAAGAATTTCTGAAAATGGTTGGGCAAAGTGTGTTGGACAGTACACATTTTGTAGCTTGGCGACATTGTTTTCTTGAGCAAAGACTCAGCACAGAGGCTGAGGCAACCATCATGGACACAGCCTAGTGTGGGTGGAAGCTAGGTTAAAGTTTGGTCAAGTCTCTTAGCACAATGTTTGGGCACATCCTTTGTGCTGAGTGGAAATTCACAGTTCATAGTACATAGTTATAACACTTTTTCTAAAAATTAGTTGAATAATTTTTATTTGTTTTCCTTTTCCCCTGTAATTTAACTATGTTATTCATTTCAAACACAATTGGATATATTGATTTCTGTTTCCATTACATTTTTGTTTTTATATCCCTCATTCTTATTTATTTTCTTTTGAGTGTGTAAAAGATTAATATAGTTTCAAAAATCAAAATTAAACTAAAATATTTACTCAGAGAAATATTACTTAATTCTACTCCCTTCATTCTACCCCTTCTCACCGCTTGTTAGTAACTAATATTGTAGTGATTAATTAAGTCTTCCTGTTTTTTCTTCCAATAATAATAAAATTATATATATAATAACTATATACACACATACATATGTATGTCTACATATGCACATACACACATATACACAAAATAATTTTAGATTATTATTTATACTTTGATGTTATCAATTATAAAATATTATAGATATAATTCCATATCAGACCACAGATATCTTCATTATTTTTTACTGTTGCATAATAGTCCATTGTGAGAATTTACCATAGTTTATTCAACTCTACTATGTATGGGGATTTGGGTTGCTTCCAATATTTTGCAATTATAAAATTTCTGCAATGATTAACCTTGTCAACATATTTTATATTATGAAATACACATATTTAGGGTAAATTTCTAGAATTGGGATTGCTGAGTCAAAAGGTAAACTCATTTGCGGTTTTATTAGATATTGACATATTCTGCTCAAATTCAGGGATTCTACCAGTTCCCACCAGTATGAGAGTAAGAAAATATATGTATGAAAGTGTTTGTTTCATCACTCCACAGTATTATTAACTAAGTATGTTGTTAACTCTATAATATTTGCCAATCTAATATGTGAATATGGTATTTCAGCACAGTTGAATTTGACTTTTCCTTATTATGAATAAATTTGAAAAACCTTTCTTTAGTTTAAGGGCCATTTTATATTTGTTATATAAATTGCCTTTCTATATATTTTGCCCATTTTCTGTAAGTTTTTTTTCATTCAATTTGTAAGAGTTCTTTATATGTTATGTAGAATAATTCACTATCCCTGTTGTGTATATTGCAAATAATTTTTCTTTGTCATTTGTATTATGAATTAGCTGATACTGTGTTTTGTCATGCTAATATTTACTATAATAAAATCTATCAACATTTTGTTTTATTTATTGCATCTGAAGTTTGAGTCACACCAAGCTATAGAGGTTTTTCATTCATATTTCTTCTGATACTGGCATGGTTTCATTACGTACATTTGGAACTCTAACCCATTTAGAGGTTGTTTTTATGTACATATGCTTAGACACATGTATCTTGTTTACCTTTTTCTAAATGGTTTTTCAGTTATTCTATCATCATTTATTTAAAAATCTATCTTTGTTCTAGTATTTTGCAATACTATTTTTCTCATACACTAAGCTTCTATATATATCTGTGACTACTTCTAAACTTTATATTCTATCATATTGCTATATTTATTCTCCAACACCATATTAATATAAATATAAAATTTTATTTTATGTTAATATCTGTTAGGTTTACTCCACTGATGGCTTTTCTTTTTCAACTTTCTTTGTTATTCCTTTTGATAAACATCTTTATTGAGGTATAATTGACTTACAATAAGGTACACATATTTAAAGAATACAATTATATAAATTTCAACATATGTGTACACCCTCAAAACTGAACACCATTAAGAAAATGAACATATTCATCATCCTCATCAGTTTTTTTGTGCTTCTCTCTAACTTCTCTCTTATCCCTCACTGCCCTATCCCATTTGTCCCCAAGCATCAACTGTCACAGTAGAATACTCTGCATGATTATTTTGAAACTCATCAGTTTTATTGTATGCATCACTATTTCATTCCATTTTATCATTCAGGAATGTTTCATTGTGTGGATATACCATGCTGTGTTTACTCATGCACTTGTTAGACATTTGAGTTTTCAGTTCTTGACTGTTACAAATAATACTGCATAAACATTTGTGGACAAGTCTTTGTATGGACACATTTCCTTTTCTCTTGGGTAAATACCTAAGAATAAAATGGCTAAATCATATGGTAGATGTATGTTTAACATTTTAACAAAATGTCTATACCTTTTCCAAAGATGTTGTACCTTATTGTATTCCCATAGCAGTGTATAAAGCCTTCCAGTTAATCCGTGAAGGTTGGCAGATTATACCTTCCCAAAATATGCCAGTTTGGCATCAAGATTTTTCTGAGCTAAAAAGAAAGGCACTTGAAAAAAAGCAGATGCAAAAACGGCATTTTAATCCCCCCTCTTCTTCCTGAAAACAGAAGATAAAAAATCCCATGGGAAAGATGCCCTCCTTGTACTAGTAGAAAAGAAACATTCTTTGATGGTAAATCACAGCCTAGAGAATTCTGTACAAACAGATCTTCTTAAAATAATTCTTATTTTCCATTAGCCTGTCCACATTGTTTAGATACTTTTCCACACTGCCTGTCTTGTTCAACCTACTACAAAAGCATTTAGGTTTTGTCATTTCTTTGTCTTCAGTTCCTTATGGAGAGCTTCTGTGTCATGTAAAACTTACATTAAATAAATAAATATACTTTTCTTCTATTAATCTATCTTATGTCAATTTAATTCTCAGGCCCAGACAAAGACCTAAACAGAGTGGAGGTAAGGTTTTGCCTCCCCCAAAATTCTCATCCTTACCAGTACTTGAGTATTTCCACTTCTTCTAATTCTAACCATTCCAGTCAGTGTGTAATTATCTTTCATCATGGTTTTAATTTGCATTTTCCTAATGGCCACTTATCTTGAGAATTTTTTCATTCACTTGTTTGCTGTTTATGTATATTCCTTGTGGAATTGTCTATTCAAACTTTTTCCCATTTCTTAATAGGTTGGTTGTTTTCTGATTTTTGAGTTTTGACAGTTCTTTATATATCTTGTATGCAATTCATTTATCAGATATATGGTTTTAAAATCCATTTTACAGTCTGTGGCCTATCTTTTTATTCTCTGAAACTTAATGTTGCTAATTTGTTAAAACCTAATTAATAGATTCTTTCTCTACAAATCAAATCATTCTGTTTTAAAGCCACAAAGATATTATTTTAAATATCTTCTGAAAATGTTTAGTTTTATGTCTTACAATTATGTCTATGATCTATTTTGATTTTATTTTTGTATATGATGTGAAATATTGATCAAAATTCTCCTTCTGCATATGTGCACTCAGTTCTAGAATCTTTTGAATAACAAAAAAGGAAGAGAAAACAAAAACCCTTTCTGTACTGACTCACATTGCAGCTTTGTAAAAAATCAGTTGCTCATATATTTGTAATTATTTTATCTATTGTTTATTGATATAGTGTTGTTCTGGACTAAATATCCCCCAAACTCATTGAAACTTAACCCCAATTGTGACAGAGTTAAGAGGGTAGGAAATCCCATTATAGTAATTGAAAGGTGGGGCCTTGAAGAGGTGATTTGTGAGGACCCTGCTATAGTGAATGGTTTAATGCTGGTCATTGGCATGGTTCTGAGGGCTTTAGAAGGAGAGTGAATTAGGAGTTGAGTCTCTTTTCTCTGACATTCTCATCATGTGACACCCTGCACTTCTGTAGAGTCACCTCACCAGATGTGTTCCCTGGACTTCCCAGCCTCCAAAACTGTAAGCAATAAATTTATTTTTCTTACAAATTACCCAGTTCCAGGTATTTTGTTACAAGCAATAGAAACAGACTAACACAGATATTAAAGCATTTCTGAAATAATTCCCAACCATTCATTATGTGCTATATTAGCCCATTTTTGTGTTTCTATAAAAGAATACCTGAGACTGGGAAATTTATAAAGAAAAGAGTTTTATTTGGTTTATGACTCTGGGACAGCTGCACTAGTGAGGGCATCAGGCTGCTTCTGCTCATGGTGGAAAAGCAGCAGGCAGCTGGTTGCTGCAAGGAGATCACAGAGTGAGAGGAAGCAAGAGATTGGAGGGAGGTGCCAGGCTGCTTTAAACAAGCTCTCACAGGACTTATAGAGTGAGAACTCATTCAACACTCTCTCAACCAGGGAGGGCATTGATCTATTCATGAAGGATCCATCCCGCATTCCCTAAACACCTCCCAACACTGCCACTTTGGAATCAGATTTGAGGGGACAAAGGTTGAGCGAACAAATATATCCAAACTATATCACATATTATTATACAAATAGAGATTTGAATTTTGTTTACTAATATTTTATTTAGCTTTTTCATTAATATTCATGAATAGTACTTTTCTGCATCTATGCTTTTATACTCTTTATCAATTTAACTATGAGTAGTATATTTTATTCAATAAAAGAATTTAAAAGTTTCCTTAATTTTCAAAGCACTGGAAAAATTACATAGAATTGGAAATATGTATTTCTTCTCAAGGTTTGACCAAGCTCTCATGTGAAGACATCTCAGTCTAGTATATTTTTGTGGTTAATTCCTTGATAATTTTATTTTTCTATGAAATTTTTTATAAAATTTTTCTTTTTAATTAGGCTAATTGTGGTAAACTTGATTTCCCTGGAAATATTTCAGTTATCTAGATCTTGAAATTTATTTTTATAGAGGTCTTCAAATTATTCCATTAAAATTTTTTTTTTCTTCTACTTAAATAGACTCTTCATGTTTGTAATTTTTTATTTTAAATAGTTGTGTCTTCTCACATTTCTAGAGTAAATTATCTGGTGGGTTGTCTCCTTTAGTGTTTTTGGGTTTTTTTTAATTTAATAATTGGAATTATGCTATCTTATTTTCTACTTCAATAATTTCTTTTTTATCATTTGTATTTTCTTTTTCATGCTTTCGTTTGGTTTAATTTTTTCTTCTTTCTATAGACTATTGAGTTGAGAATCAGAGTTGAGCAATTGTTTCTGTTTGTCTAAGTACCTTTAACTATCTGTTAAGTTTAGCTTTTAAATTAACTTTGCTTTAGGTGTTCTTTTTCTATACAACATGTCACTGAATTTCGATTTTTGAGCTAAATTGTTTTTTTTTTTTCAGTTAGAAGAGTTAAGCCTTTACACAATTATTGCTATTACATGTATTTTAGCTTCTATTTTGCTGCATTATTTTATTTTGTGTCATAATGAATATGTGGACTTTGTTTCTTTGAATATAAGCTCTTTCCCATTGTTTGTCTTTTTCTTTTCAAAGTTGCCATTGCATCATAATGGATTTGCTTCACTTGTTATCCTTTCACCAACTATATTTTATTTTTATCCCATCTTAATTCTCTTTATTTTCTTTTTTGGTTTGTTTATTTTATACTCTTAAATATAACACTATTTAGTTGATTTATTTTTTCTTTCAGACACTCTAGTTATATGTACATTAAATCTTTGTTCATTTATTTTTTCTTTCAGACACTCTAGTTATATGTACATTAAATCTTTGTTCATCTTCTTTTTCATCAACTTTACTTTTTCAATTTTTTTAGCCTATTTTTATTCTGTTGGTTCCTTTCCGGCTTCTTTTCAATGTTTCTTATTTTAATTTAAATCTATCCTTCCCTTGAATATCTTGTAATTTATTTTTCTTTATGTTATGTTTGTTTTCTTAGGCATTTCCTTCCTGGCTGCAAATATTTCCTGGGTTAAAATAACTATCCTTTTATTTTTCCTGTTTTTTCTTCATATCTCTCTGTACTGTCTATACATATCTCCTAAAATTCACGTGTTGAAACTTAATGGCCAATGTGATAGTATCAAGAGATGGCACCTTTAGGAGGTGATTAAGTCATGAAGGTGGAGCCATCCTGGATGGGATTCATGCCCTTATAAAAGGACTTGAGGGAGTGGGTTCACTCTCTTCTACTCTTCTGTCCTCTGAGAACACAGCATTCATCCCTTTCTGTTCTTCTGTCTCTTCTGCCATATGAGGGCACCTAGATGGCACCATCTATGAGGAATGAGATATTACCAGAATTTTCCACTTCCTTGATCTTGGACTTCCCCATATCAAGAGCTATGTGAAATAAGTTTCTGTTCTTCATAAATTACCTAGTCCCAGGCATTTTGTTACAGTAGCACAAATGAACTAAGATACTGTCATTGGTTTTTAAAGTTTTAATTCCATGTTCTTTATTGCTAATAATTCTGTGTGCAGGAGAATTTTACCAACTTTTCTTCTTATAGTAGCTCTGTGTATATAAAGATTGCTTGTTCTCTGCATTTCACAGACACCATTGACATTATTTATGTGATGTTGTAGAACAGGGGTTAGTGAACTATGATCCATGGTCCAAATATAGCCAGCAATTTTTTTTTTTAAGATGGCTGGCAGGCTAAGAATATTTTTCACATTTGTAAATAATTACCTTCTAAATGGTTACATATAATCATATACATAACATCCTCAATTTTGTCTTTTGACCCACAAAATCTAAAGTGATCTCCAGTCCTTTAAGGAAAAGTTTGCCAACACCTGCTATAAAAGATTTTTAGTTGAAAGTGCCCTCTTCTGTCAATGTATCAAGATTTAGCCTATTTATCAGATTGTTTTTGGGGGAAAGGGTTGTGCAGTGCAGAGTGGAGTTGAGTATTAGTTTCCTAGGGCTGTCCTAACAAATAAAGTACTGTATTAATTTTCTAGGGCTGCTGTAACTCTAAAAGTAGTATAACTTTGGTGCCTTAAAACAACGGAAGTTTACCGTAGCACAGTTTTGGAGACCAGAAGTCTGAAATCAAGGTGTCAGCAGGGCCATGCTAGTTCTGAAGCCTCCAGAGAAGAATCCTTCCTTGCTTCTCCCAAATTCTGGTAGCTCATGGAACTCCTTGGTGCTCCTTGACTAGTAGCTTCATCACTCCAATCTCTGCTTCTGTTATCACATGATCTAAGTCCATGTGTCTCTCTGTGTCTTCTACTCTTATAAGGACATCAGTCTTGGCTTTAGGGCTCATACTTAATACAGAATTATTTTATCTCAAGATCCTTAACTAATTACATGTGCAAAAACTCTACATTCAAATAAGATTACATTATTTTGTTGACCAAATAAAATCCGCATTCAAACAAGGGAGACATGAATTGAGAAGAGGGGCACTCTTCAACACACTACAGTTTGGATTCCATAAATATTTTCTTTCTTCTTATAGTAACTCTGTGATATAAAGATAAAATTCTCCTGCACACAGGACAACAATAATTTTCTCCTTGCATCTTTTCTTACCACAGTCTCTAAAGGATGACTATCCCTTTTATTTACCCTCTTTTTTTTCTCAAAAACATTAATTTTTTTTTAAGTGTCTCCTTAAGTTATGTAATTACTTTCGAGACTATCATTGTATACAGCATTGGGATATATTGGGTCATATTTTCATTGTTTTTTTCTTTCTGGGAGTCATTTTACTTTTTTTTTTACCTTTCCAGACAGTTTTTCATACCACGTGGCTCTCTGAACTTATTTGTGTTGCTGGAGCTTGAGCAATTGTTCTGCCAGGGATTTATAATTAGTTTTGTACTTACAGGTAATTTGAAGTTTAGGCAACTGCCATTTTGTCAGCTACTTTTGACAAAGTTTCAATTTTAAATAAAAATTATGTCTCTCTCTCTCTCTCTCTCTCTCTCTCTCTCTCTCTCTCTCTCTTTTTAACCATAAACTATGGTTGATTACAAAGGTTTTACTTGAAAGCTTTTTCAAGTGGACCACTAACTAGAAGTGATATTATTATCTTAGATTAAATTACTTGTTAAATTCTACCCAGATGCTATAATACAATATGGCACATACCAGTTTCTGCTCATGCAGAATTCCATTAATTAATACATTGTATTCAATTAATAAATGCATGCATAGGAGGTGTGACAAAGAGATGCTATGGGGTTGGGAATACAAAACAACACCTTCTTGAATAAAAAGTGAGAAAGATTTATGCAGATATTTCTAAAACAAACATATTTCTCTATTAGATCAATCATAGAGTTTTGATTATGGTTTATTGTTGTCATTAGTACTTTTTGTTACAATTGACAAAACCCAAAGTAGTTTAAGCAAATGATAACAATAATAAAAAAAAATAATAAGCTATTGGCTCACTTAATTGAACAAATCTAAAGTAAAATCTTATTTCAGACATAACTGAATCCAGGTCAAATAGTGACATCAGGCTTTTCATACCTTGCCTTAAATTTCAGGATTCTTACAGTATAATGTCACAACAGAGGAAAAATTATCTTTCCAATCAATAGCTCTGGGAAAATATACAAATGATTCAGCTTGGCCTATCTGAGTTCATTTGGCCATTTCCAGTCAATATCTGTGTGCAGAAAGGGAAGGAGAACCATGATTGACCAAGTCTAGGTAATGTGCCTGCTCCTTGGCCCAGGGAGGTGACATTAGCCCTGTCTAAAACACCTCAACTCAGTAAAATTACTATGGAACTGGAAAAATAGTAGTTTTCCAAACAAATAAATGTCAAGCTATGCTACCTTTCTCAGCCTTTGAAATCCAGACCAAAATATTAACAATGATTTTCTATTGTTTGAAACTGTCACAAGGAAGCATGCATTATTTTTTAATAATAAAAAATATAGAAATTGTTGCCATTTTGAAAATGTATTTTGTTAGATTAAATTTAAAAATTTATAGTAACCATGCTATTATTATTTTTGAGCGCATTCAGAAGCTCCTTCAGTAGAATAATGTACTTCATACTTACATCGTTCTCACCCTATCAATTCCTGGGAATGTGGCTCAGAGGAAGACTATCTGGATTCTATCAATCAGATGGCATATGAGCTGATGTATCTAATCTGATGACCTGAAAATAGAATCTCTCCATAAGCAGATTTATACAACCCTGCTGATTTTGACTCTGCCATTTTCATCTTGCTTATTAAGACAAGTGCTACTGTCTTCTCTCTGTATGCAGTCTACTGAAGAGGAATTAGGGAAGTTCATCACTGGCTACATCCATGTGCAGCCTCAGAAATTGGAAACCCTACTATTAACTCTTGATAATCATGGACAGTTTCAGAAGCAGATAAGTTCTAAGAGTTAGAAGAAAGTCACAATTGCAAATATAATTTCATTTTGACTGAGAGATATAAAAGGCCACAGGAAACATGATAATTATAAGTTTAATCTCTGAAAGGAAGAAAATGTCACAGTATGGAAAATAGTTATTAAATACCAACCTTTTTCCACTTGATATTTGTTGCTGAGAGTAAAGCAAACTAAGTTTTCTGGTGCAGGGGACATATTTATTCAGTGTGGCTGGATGAGTAAGAGATACATGCACTCGCAAATACACTAAGCAGTGACAGTCATTGACCCATTACTTAACCAAGAGGTGTAATTGAGATAATATATATCCTTGTGATTATTATCCTGATCTTTTCATTTAAGTATTTGTCGTGGCCATTTCCCAATGCCATTAATATGCCTTGTCAAAGTACTTTTAATTGTTGTATAATAGTTTGCTGAACAGCTTTACTGTTTTTTACTTAACCAGGTTCATATTTTATAAATGTTTCTATATTTCACAAATCAGAGGAAAAATGTCAAACCTTTTTCTGTCCTTAGAAATATTTCCAAAAGTTATATTTTAAGGAATGCAAGGCTATTAACATTTTGAAGCTTTAGATATAAAATCCCAAGTTGACCAAAAGCTATGGTAACAAATTCTACCATCCTAAATATTAAATCATATACTAAAGCTATTTATAGCTATTTAGCTTTTGGTTTCCATTCTCATTCAACTTACACTGTTTTTATTTTTCCTAACCAAGGCATAAACATGAAATCTTTTTAAACAATAATGTCCTTTACGAAATATTTTCTTAAAGTGCTTCCTTAGACATAAAATAGAAAGGCTTATAATGTACATATACAGGGTAATTATAAAAACATAAAACAAAGGAACATACTAAAACCTCAAAAATTATTATTTTTTAAGAATAAAAAGAGAGCATGATCTAACATCATAAGAAGTTTGTTACATATTCAGATGCTAGAAGGTTTTTTTTTACACAAAATTTCTTTTGAGTGCATACTGCTGTTTTATTATTATTTTGTTTTATCTTTAATAAAATATTTGAGCAAGGATATCCTTTAGGCAAGGATATGGAGAATACTAATTTTTTCTGACATGTATTGGCATTAAAGTAACCAATAATATCTATTAGAAACAAATGATTTAAAAAATAAAGATCCTCCAAAATTATAAATCCAAACTGAATTTTACCAAGATAGCATGTCAAATATACAAGCAAAGAAAAAAAAAAAAAAAAAAACAATAAGACAACAGGTTCTTTTCTAAATCCTAAATCCTGTCTACATGATATACATTGCAATAGTTTTTGTTTGCTTATTCACTTATGTGCTTACTTTAAAAATTTTATTTAAAAAAATTTTTTAAAGATGTACATGCATATTCAGATTTTATGCATAAAATATAGAGTGATAGTAGTAGTCAAAATCAAGTGCTACAAAAACAAAAGATTACTTTTGTCTGGTCTTACACATGGAGTAGAACCTGAGCTCTTCTTGGGGGAAAAAATACAGTTTGAGAAAACAAAAATGCTTCAAAACCAAAATGCCCTGTATTAGCAGTACATAAAACAGTTCAAGTTTAGGAAAGTGTTAGAGAACCTCACACTGAATTGTGTCCTGATCTAGATCAATAGAAAGAAGAAAAAAGAAAAAGGAAGGAAGGAAAGAGAAAAAAGGAAGGAAGGAAGAAGAGAGGGAGAGAAAGGAAGAAAGAAAAAGAAAGAAAAGAGAGAAAGAAGAAATGATTAATTTTAAAAAGCATAAACTGAAATTTTTAGAACAAAAGTTGTCTTTGGTAAAAACATCAGGCTTCAAGGAGTGACTCATATTGGCTTAAATACCTGTTTTACTATTCTACAATATGCTCCTACACAGTCCTAGCTAGATGTTTGCAATGTATTAAACATTGTTGATATTGTATCTCATTTGGAACACAAAATGGAATTTACCTGTCAGCACCAAAGGACTGTGAAATGTTTTACTTTTCCAATCTATGAAAATGCTGACTGAACAAGAAAATTAACAAGTTCCTAAGGCTGGAGGAAATTAAAATCACTTAAAGGTTTTATGGTATATTAGTTTGCTAGGGATTTCATAACAAAATGCTAGACTGGGTGACTAAAACAACAGATATTTATTCTCTCACAGTTCTAGAGAATAGAAGTCCAAGATCAAAGTACAGGTAGGTTTGGTTTCTCCTGAGGCCTGTCTCCTTGGACTGAAGACAGCTGCCTCCTCACTGCATCCTTGTGTTGTCTTTCTTCTGTGCATACACATCACTGGTGTCTCTTTGTGTGTTCAAATTTCCTCTTCTTATAAAGACCACTCTAATGATCTCATTTTAACTCAATCACCTCTTAAAAGGCCATGTCTTCAGATATATTCACATTCTGAGTACAGAGATTAGGGCTTCAACATATGACTTTTGAAGGGACCCAATTCAGTCCATAACACATGGAAACCTCAGTTCACATGGTCCGTAGCTGTCTTCTTTATGTTTGTTTTCATGAAAGTAAAATCACCATATTTAAATCAAATTGTTTTCTTTCAGAATATAAAGTTGTATTTATTTATAAACTTTGAAAAATATGGTAAATTATAAAAAGCTTTCAAATCATCTTGAACCCTACCACCCAGAAATAAGTGTTTGTAAAATGTTGCTGCTTTCTTTTTGGAGGTTTATGCCCAATAGCATGTTTCTAAAAACAAAATTAGGAGCATACTAAGTGGAGTGCCTTTTTAAATCCTTCTTTTTCCATTTAACACTACACTGAGCATGTTTTCCATGAAAGCAAATATATTTGAAAAACGTGATTTATAAATACCTTACTTATATTTCATACTTTACTCTATCTTTTCTTTTTCTTGTTAATGATGACAATTTTTACATTTTCACAGTTTCCAGTAACGTTGTGATGAACAAATTCCTATACAAAGATTTTATGTATCTATAACTTCAAGTTAAATTCCCAGCAGTGTAACAACTGACTAGAAGTTGAATCACATTGCCAAGTCTAAGAGATCTAAAACATAATCTTTGTTAGATAATTCCAAAATCTTATTCTCTCAATGTAGGAATCAGTTCATTCTCTTTTCTTATTCAACTTGTGATTTTCCTTGCTCCTGGGTATTGTATTAGTCCATTTTCTGTTGCTCATAACAGAATACCAGAAACTGGGAAATTTATAAGGAGATGAAATTTATTTCTCACAGTTATGGAAGCTGGGAAGTCCACAGTCCAGGAAACACATCTGGTGAGGGCCTTCATGGTAGTGACTGTCTACAGAGTCCCGTGGTAATGCAGAGTATCACGTGAGACAATGGCAGGAACAAGAGAACTAGCCTTCTCTCTCTCCTCATAAGGCCATCAGAACCACTCTTTGACAGCCTGTTAACCCATCAACTCATCACTCCATGAATGGATCAATCCATTTATGACAGCATGGTCCTGTGATTCACCTCTTAAAGTCCCGACCTTCCACCACCATACTGGGGGTTAAGTTCCAACATGAGCTTGAGGGACATTCAGCCACAGCAGGTATAAACGATGAGTTCTGATAGTATACTGGGCTTTTTGGCTATTATGTGAGAAAACTGTGGGTCCTACTTAAGTCTTTTATTTTAGCAGGCAGTCATATGAAGAGGTGGAAGAAGCTTACCTAGACTAGGTCACCTGGAACTTTTAGGTGAGGGAAGGATGTTTCCAACCTTCAGGAACAAAGTGTCAGGTCTATATAAAGCTAGGACTAGGGTTCATAGACCCCTCCAGGCTGTTGTCCAGACTGGGTCACAAACCCTCCACATGCAGATCTACAAACTAGGTAATAGGAAAAGGTCCTGGGAGCCGTGGGTGAAAAATTAATAGGCTTGGGCCGACCCCGTGGCGCACTCGGGAGAGTGCAGTGCTGGGAGCGCAGTGGCACTCCCACTGCGGGTTCAGATTCTATATAGGGATGGCCGGTGTGCTCACTGGCTGAGCGTGGTGCGGGCGACACCAAGCCAAGGGTTGCGATCCCCTTACCGGTCACCAAAAAGAAAAAAAAAAAAAAAAAAAAAAATTAATAGGCTTTTTTCAGAACTAGGAGCAGCCGACCTAGTGGCTTCCTGGAGCGTCCTAAGAAGCTTCGCATATCAGAGCCTTTAGTCCTTTATACTCAAGTCCATAATCCAAAACACCTGGGTGCACATGTGCAATTACATTAACAAGGAACACTTGAGTGCACCTGCATATTCACATCAGATGCTCAGCAAGATTCTGAACATCTGAGGAGCCTTGACCATTTCTCTATATTTTCCCACCATCTTATGACAAGATTTCACCTGCTGTGCTGCCCAGCTACTTGGTGTCTCTAAGTAGAGGTGGGAGTCTCAGACCTAGCTGGAGTGGAAAGCACTGCCTGGACACATGCTTGCTAGCACCAAATCCCTCTCACCAGTACTTCCAGGCCAGCCAGTGTCTTTAGGTGGGGGAGGGGAGGCTCAGATTCTAAAAGGAAAGGGAGAGCTTTCACTGGTTTCCAATTAACCCTCCTTGCCTGTGCCATCAGCAGGACACCATTGGATCATGAGAAGGAATCATCCTACCTGGGCCACCTTCCATGCTAGGGTGGTAGTCAGAAAGCACAGGGCCTTGCTCCCTTTTTCTGTTAGGTGGGAGATTGCAAGACACCCTGTTCCTTATGTCATTAGTCCATTCCTGGGTCACTAACCAGTCTGCCTTCCACTTCCCATCTTTAAGAGTTTTTGTTGGTCTCTTGCATTTTTTCTGTGTTTATAGTTTTAGTTAGAGGGAAAGAAGAAAGAAAAGGAAGTCTACCTTATCTTGCACAGACCAGCAGCCCCTCCATTACTGCATCTTTTAACTAATTATTCATGAGCTTACATATATATGATAGTTTTTCTTAGGTCCATCATAAATACTAACACATCCTTTCTCTCTCTCTCACACATATATACACACATCACACCACCGTTTTTCTATGGTTTTCTGAGATCGTGTCTTCTAATTGATGTCTTTTTGTCAAGCTGAATTTTAGGTGCTCAACCCTTCTCAGTCTACTCTTCTGAGTGGTCATGTTTGATGTTGAGGCTGCTCAGCTCTTATCCTCATCCTCACTTCATTACAAACCTTGCAGTTTCTCGTCCTGCTGAACACCACCAGCACATCACTGTTGCAAGCCCCGCACTTGGTTACCACACATGCTTATTCCAAGTGGCAGTTACCGACTTGCAGCAATTGATTCATACTCAAGTGTAATGTCTATTTCAACTTAGTCTTGCCTGTGAATTTTTGTCACTTTGCATGCAGGTGTTAATCTGTTTTAGAAAGATGTAGCCTTGGGTCCCACTGAAATCACACCTTCTCTGCTACAATGTTGTATATTTGGATATTTTTCCAAACTACGGGTGTCAGCTAACACAAAGATCATCACGTTTACAAGCTGTTTCTAAGGAGTCGGTGAGTGTACTGCAAAAATGAAGAAATATGATAAGGTCCAGGAGCTGAGGGTCTTTTTTGTCATAGAGAGAAAGAGAATGAGAGAGGGAAAGAGAGAATTGCTTCACCACTGCCAAAATAAAATGTTTTCAGTTTGATTCTTCTGCCATTTCTGTCTTTCCAATCAGCATAAGCAGATTGCACTAACAAGAAAATGCCTGAAAGAGCAAACTTCTACAGATTTGGGGAGTACAATAAATAAAATAACAGTATAATATTAATTGAGCCATTACTCTTTTTGTACTAAGTGCTTAACCTGAATTGATTGTCTTAATTCTGATCAAACATTATGGTGTTGGTACTACTGTTATCCTCGTATTAGCAATGTGCAGACTAAATTAGATGGGTTAAATAGTAGCCAGTGTTACAGAGCCAGTTAATAGTAAAAGTGGGATTGAAAACAGATTTGTCTGTTCCTCATGTACTCCTAGTCAACATGCTCTCTGGGCCTTATGTCAGAGATTTGGAATTGAAAGTAGTTTTTTTTTTATATATTTTGTGAAATTTATTGCATCTGTAAATGAAGCAACTGTTGATATGACATATATTGTGTGTGTGGGTGTGTAGTGTACATAACATGATGCATACACACACATATCCTAAGATATATATATATATAATCTCCTACTATATAAGCTAGTATTGAGCCTAGCTCTTCTATATGTGTGTGTGAATATGTTGCCTTGTGAAGCCCTTTCTTTATATGTGACAAGTTACTCTTATACATACATTCATATTTATATATAAGCACATATATACATATACATATATATAGAGAGAGAGAGAGAGAGAGAGAGAGAATGACAATGTGGCTATGTCTATGTTCTAACTATATTTTTGGCTTATACTTAAGAGATTATAACATTCATCACCAAGGATAACACACATTTTTTGATTTCAACAGCACTAGAACACATCCCATACTGTGTCAACAGAGCACCCAAATTACAAGTCCAACTGTGAGGAAGTGATAAGGCAATATTGAAATATATGTTCGATGAATCAGTATTCCTCCATGGAATTGGCTGGTCCTTAATGGTACATATTTATTCATTTTATAGCACAGTCTGAATATTGGGCTCATTTCACATCTCTTTCACCTGTTAAAGATGGAAAGACATGCCAACAAATGTCAGTCAGGGTCAGTGTCGCTAGATAGTATGTCGATGCATACACATACCCACACACACAATAGTATATGTCATATCAACAGTGGCTTCATTTACAGATGCAATCAACTTCACAAAGCATGAGATCATGCTTACTTGAATCTATTTACCTTCAAGAGATGTAGACATAAACAAAAATTTTTGCTCTAGGACACAATGTATAAGTATGGTCATGGTCAAAATAGACTTTAGGTTATGTGAGAGTATTTTGATACTATTCTTCATAGAGGGAATTTTCCATTAAATAGCAAGTGCTTATTAATTCTTTTTTTTTTTTTCCTTTTTGTCTTTTTTCGTGACCAGCAATGGATCGCAACCCTCAGTGTCGCGCCCATACCGGACCGGGACCGGCAACGGGATCGCAACCCTCGGTGTTGCGCCCGCACCTCGCTCAGCCAGTGAGTGGCCAGTCTGTATGTGGGATCCGAACCCTCGGCGGGAGCGCCGCCGTGCTCCCAAGCGGCGCACTGTAGCAGTGCGCCACCAGGCTGGCCCAAGTGCTTATTAATTCTAAATGAAATAAAATGCTTTCTATCTTTTTTCTGTTTGCCTGGATACCTGTGGTTATCGTAGCTCTCTCAAACTTGAAATATCTCTGTAGAAAGGTAAAAGAATACAATGTTCAGAGCTTATCTCTTCCTGCTCCTTCCCTGGCTTTCAGATGGAGACTTCAGCAGACTCCATTCCATCTCTGCACTTCTTTTGACCAGAACCAATGAGTAACTCACTATGCATAACATCAAAATGTCTGGAAACAGCATATGTAATGCTCCATGCCCAAGATTGGAGGTGTCTAGTACACTGTATTTAGGCGGAGCATGGTATAGTGGAAAAACATAAGTTTTGCAGGTGACAACAACCTGGTTTTCTAAGCTCTCCTTCTTACTAGCTATGTGATATTTCATAAGATTCTTAAGCCTCAGTTTTCCCATCTGTAAAATGGGGAATGTTTTTCTCCATGTTTTGGAGGAAGATTAAGGTTAACATAAGAAAAAGACCAAATACAGAGTAAAATTTTAATAAATAAAGCTATTACAATTATTTGCAAAAGTACAAGAAAGTTACATACTCAGAATAGCCCCATTGGGTGGCCAATGTGCCTCCCTAACCCCTTCTTCTTAGGTCTACTTGTTGCCTGACCCTCCAGCATTTGCCTCAGCACAATAGAGCTCAAGCAAGAATTCATCCATGAACCCAGTCAATGCCCATGGATTGGCATTTGTTTATACATGCGACCCACTCACTTTTTTCTAACTTCGTATGTTGTTGGATACAATTTCCAAGGAAATCTGTATCTGTGTCTGATACTCACACCTTCTCTACTCTGTACTACTAAAATCTGCATATCTCTGATTACCCTTCTCCCAACCCAACTGATCTCCACATTTTCCATAATGTTTCTGGTTTTTATTAGCTGACCTTGAAATTGGAAGCACATATTCTGTTTTGCATTTGGTCTGTGAACTGAGCCCCACTCTCAACCCTTCTTTACCAATCCTCACTCCTCATATTACTATCCGTTACAGAAAATTCTCCCTCTCCTTTTCCTTTTTGGTTTTCTCCCCTACCATATCCAGCAGTCTGTGTGTGCAATATGCAATGGTACGTTCTGGGAATAAGCACTAAAAATAACAGGACAGTAAATAGCCCTCCAGACACCAGCAACACGTACAGTAGCTATAGGAGTGACCTAATTATAAGAAAAATGTCTCAAAATGAACTTCACTTTTCATGTAGGTTTTGCCTCAGGATGGTCAGATCATCATGAGTTTGAGAACTCAGTGGATTTTACATAGTGCCAGAGCAAAATAAGTATAGAAATTGGTGCTTTTTAAAAATGAGTTTTTAACTGACACGTGTTGATTGTACATATTTAGAGGGTACAGAGTTATATTTTAATGCATGTATACAATATATGATGATCAAATCAGGGTAATTAGCATATTTATCATCATGAGCATTTATCATTTCTTTGTAATGAAAGCATTTGAGCTCTTCTTTTCTAGCCATTTGAAAACATACAATAAATTATTGTTAATTACAGATGCCTAGTACTAATGTAGACTATTAGAACTTATTTTTCCTATCTAGCTGTAATTCTATATTTGTTAACTAATCTCTCCCTCTGCCCCTGTCCCTCCTCCCATTCCCAGCTTCTAGTAACCATCATTTTATGTTCTACTTTTATAAGCTCAACATTTTTTAGCTCCCACATATATGAGTGAGAACATGCGGTATTTAGTTTTCTGTCTCTAATTTATTTCACTTAACATAATGTCTTCCAGGCTTATCCATGTTGCAGCAAATGATGGCATTTCATTTTTTTGCTAGACTTCCCTGCAAGCTCTGACTTTTCCACCTGCACCCGTGTGTAGGAAGTGTGGTTAGGACTTTTCCCTGATCCTCCAGCTCCCCTTGTGGCTCTGGCTTCCCAAACTCCCCTCTCAATTGTGTTATGTCTAGTTCCTATCATAGGTCCCTATTCTATAATATTCATAATGATCTGTTTCCCCAATCAAATCCTGACTGATACAGAAATTTAAAATTTTTATTTATTTCCCATTTACAACTATAGTTAATAGATGCTAGTTGCTTATTTTATGAATGATTCCAAGAAATGTAAACTCATCTAATTAATACTCATGGACACATACAAAGGGCATTTTATTGATATTAGTGGAATATTAAGCATTAGGTTGTTATTTTTATTTTCTAAAAATAATGTCAGTATAATATATAGCCAGTTTACATTAGGAAAACAGTTAAGCCTTGTGTACTTGTTCAAAGTGCTCAAGAAATAACTGGAAATCTCATGAAACATTTAGAATATTTCAAATATTTTAAATTAAAATAATAAATTGAGTAGAGAGGTCACAATAATGGCTTTGGAATAAAATATACCTGGTTTGAATTTTTTTTCATTTACTATTTGGGCAATATTGTCTAATTATTAGTCTCTTAAAGTATCAATTTTCTCACTATAAACTTGGGATAATAATAGTTATCATATTGAGTTGCTAGAATTACCTAGTGCAATTAACAAAATCCCTGGCATATACTGGGTAGTATTATTACAAGGTGACTACTATTAACTAACTCTCTGTATTAAGCATATCACATACATCACCTTTAATCAACATGGTAGTTTTTATAATCCTGATTTTATGCATAGAAAGATTAAAGCTTAGGTCCTCTTCTCTACAGACTGAATATCTGCATTGACTTATAAATATTTGTCATAGAAAAGGCTTCTTTTGGGCCAGCCCGGTGGTGCACTGCTACAGTGCGCCGCTTGGGAAGCGTGGCGGCGCTCCCGCCGAGGGTTCGGATCCCACATACAGACCGGCCGCTCACTGGCTGAGTGAGGTGCGGGAGCAACACCAAGGATTGCGATCCCGTTGCCGGTCCCGGTCCGGTACGGGCGTGACACTGAGGGTTGCGATCCGTTGCCAGTCACGAAAAAAGACAAAAAGGAAAAAAAAAAAAAAAGAAAAAAAGGCTTCTTTTGTCCCTATGGAGTAATAATCAGGAAATAAATAGTAATTTTTATTCACTAGATTGACTAAAGAAGGTAGAGACATGAATAAGCCAAGGAAGTAGGTAACTCAAAATTATGAACCTGATGTTCAAGCATGAATCACCTGCGGTTTCTCCAGCAGATTTGTTTCCTGATTGAAAGCAGTGAGCTTGTTTTTCATCTTCTCAGTAAATATGACATGTTCGGAACACTGAGCTAGTTCTAAGGGCTGTTGAAAAACAGAAGAAAGCTGGACTTAAATTTGAAACTGTCCTCCAATAATCCTCAATGCACATCATTTTTCTAAAGCCAAGGAAAAATGGACAGACTTTTAAATCTGCTAAAAGAGTATATAGCAGCAAATAACTTTTGTCAGTTTTTTAGTTAGACAGGCTTGTGCTTTCACTCCAGCTCTGACACCTAATATCTGGACATCTTTGTACATGCTTCTAAGCCACACTGGGACTGTTTGTTTGTTTTTAATATTATTTTTAATTGACAAATCATAATTATATACATTTATAGGGTATAATGTTTTGATATATGTATATACATTGTGGAATGGTTAAATGAAGCTAATTAACATACCCATCTCCTTGCTTACCTAACATTTTTTATTTTGAGACATTTGAAATTTACTTAGTCATTTTGAAACATGTAATACATTTTTATTGACTATAGTCACAGCTGCTGTGCAATAGATCTTAAAACTTATTTCTGTTATTTATCTGACACTTTGGACCCTTTCAATAACATCAACTCCTTCTACACCACCCACGCCACCCACCCACCCAGCCTCTGTTAATCATTGTTCTACTCTCTACTCTGCGAGGTCAACTTCTTTATATTCCACAAATAAGTAAGATCATGTGGTATCTGAGACTCAGTTTTGTCATAATAGAAGAATGATAAATTCCATTCTACTGGAACGTTGTGAAATTAAGATGACATAATATAAAGAAAGAGAGTTTCATGATATAGGGACAAAAGATTTGAACAGACACTTTACCAAAGAAAATGTAGAGATAGGATTGAGGTGGGGCAAGATGGTGGACTAGAAGTGCCCAGTGCACGATCCTCCCACAGAAAGGGATCAGAGCAAGGAATGGACAGCTAAGTGCAGGGGAGAGCAATGGTGGGAGAGTGTGGGACGGCAGCGGGAACCTGGTGAGGACCCTGTGGAGCATGAAAATCAAGCAGGCTGGTGTAGAAGAGAAAGAGGTACAGGGCCTGCCACATCTCCCATATCAGGATCAGCCAGGAGGAATTCTCCTTGCAGGGGAAAGAATCTGCTCAGTCGTGAGCACTTCCTAGCAGTAACCCTTCTCCTGCTCCTGCCCCAGCCCACCCCCATCACCACCATGGTACTAGAGGTCGGAAAGGGGGAGGAGAGGAGGGTAGCAAGAAATCGGTAAAGGGCCACAAGAAATGATTACATTGTGTAATGTTGAATATACTAATTATCCTGATTTGGGCATCACATATTGCACACAGGTAATGATATTCAACACAGTACCCCACAGATATGTACAATCAATTATGTTCCAATTTAAAAAAAAGGTATAGATGGCAAATAAGCTATGAAAATATGTTTAACAGCATTAGTCATTAGGAAAATAATTAAAATTACAATAAGCCACTACTGTATAGCTATTATAACAGCTAAAACCAAACCAAACCAAATCAAATAAACAAACAAAAAACATGCCAGTGTCAAGTGCTGATGGGTGTAAAGAACAACTAGAATTCCTATACACTGATAATTTGAATAATATTATATAGCTACTTTGGAAAAGAGTTTGTATAAAATTACACATATGCTTACCATATTACTCAAAAATCCCAGTCCCATGTATTTACCCAAGAGAAATTAAAAACTATGTTTACTCAATAACTTGTATGACTATTTTTAATAGTAAACTTATTCATAATCATCAAAAGAGAAAATATCCAAATGCTCTTCAAAGAGTTTATGTACAAACAAACTCTCATAAATTTATACAATGAAATGCTCTTCAGCAAGAGAAGGTAGCAGACCACTGATGCACACAGTAGCATAAATAAATCTCAACCGTGTCATACTCCGCGAAAGAAGATACACTCAAGGCAAAGCTATGGGGACAAATAAAGCCCACAAAAATCAGTGTGTGCCAAAGGTTGAGGTCATGAGGAGAACTTGGCTATTAAAAGGAATGAAGAACATTGGGGGGAGATGACAACAGAGCTCTTCCAGGTCTTGACTGTGGTGAGAGTTACATTACTATGTGATTGTGCCAACACTCAAAGAACTGTGAAATGAAGAGAATAATTTTATTCTCTGTCAGTTATACCCCCCAAAACAGACAATCTCATATTTGTCAGCCTTTTATAATTTACAATGCACATTTTATACATCATCAGTTTGATCTTCACACAATTTAGTTGGTAGATATTCTTCTTCTCCTTATTTCTTAGATAAACAGTGATCATTGAACTCAAACAAAAAGGACCGATTACAAGTTCTGTGATTTCTAACCAAGTGTTCTCTGTCAGAGATTAAGATGCCCAGGTGTGTTTTCCTGAACATAAGTTCCTTGATACTTTAAAAATGCTCCATTGTATGTTTCCCATTAAACAGTTTTGTGCTGAACTATATCTCAAGGTGTTGCACTTTTCATGTTATTTTTTTCTCATTCTTAGAAAAGGGTGAAAATTCTCCTAAGATAATTAACTACCCATTGAAATTTCATATTTTGTATCTTTATTCTACTGCTATTCTTTTCCTCAGAAAAATAAATGCCTAAAAAATATATCAACAAACCCCCTGCCAAACAACTGCAGGGGAGCTGCTTATGGAGAATCTAAGAATAGGTTGGTTTTGTTTCTAGCTGTAAACTTTTGCCCCCAGGACAATAAATTAGACAAGGTAGCAGGTCAGCTTTGAAGCCACTCAAAGCAGAAATGTGGCACCACACAGGTTGCTTTTCTTTAGTAAGAGAGATATTTATCCTGCCTCTTTTTACCCGCAGAAAAAGAAGGCTACACAAAGGAATTAAAACTTCATGCAACCAGCAAAATAACCACTCACCCCAAAGTAAAAGCACTCCCTGAAGAGCAATAGCGGATCTCTTCTTCCCCAGTTCTTAGCCATCAGCTGGAATTTCCAGCTATTTGGACTGGTGACCCAAACAGGCCTTTGCTCCACCTCTAGCATAATTAGAGAACAATTCCATCTTCTACCTTGCTAAAGAGATTTAGGCTGATTTCAAGTGGGAGCTGAATGGACATCCTCACAAAAACTGGAACAGAATTGACTTTTTCATTTGTAACTGATGAACCACATTAACTAAAGGGTATGGATTAGCAGAGAACAGACACAAAAAACCACAGAGCCTGTAATTTTTTGGTATCAAACTAGGATATGTGAGAAAAGTGTGATAAGGGGAAAAGATGCTGAATTTGTAGTCACTTTCTTGTCTGCTACTTATTGTTTATAGCTTTGTGCAAGACCTGTGGCATTTGTTTGACGGTTATTTGGAACTGTCTGATCATTAGACAGAAAATAAACTAGTTTACAGAAAATGTTATATTTAGTGTAATCATGCTGGATTTCTTGTGGATCCCAAAACCAGAAAAAAGGCAGGTTAGCGGGAGAGGTGAAATGAGGAGCTGGAGTTCCATCAGGATGCTCTGTCACCAGGTCAAATTCTTTATCAATTTTTTTTTCAAATGCCCCCACATAGAGGGATCAATTATAATCAGAGGGATAGGCAGTTATATTGACCAATGTTGGGCAGGTACTAACTTTTGGGAAAATAAACCATATGGAGATGGAAATAATTTCTACTATAGCTTCTACATCAGCTAACCTATAGGTAGGAGCGGGTGAAATTTCTAGTCAAGCAGTGATGGTTCAACATTACAGCTACTCTCTAGTACACTGTTTCTGAAAGTGTGGTGCCCAAACACCAAGTCATCAGAGATGCTTTCTAAAATGCAAACTCCTGGGCTCTATCCCAGATGTCTCAGATAGCAATCCCAGAATTAGCATTATCACAATATTCCCTAGGACATTTTTAAGCACACTAAAGAATGAGACTCAGTACTCCATGCCTTTCATTTATAAATTGAGTATAATGAGTTCAATACCTTCCAGCCCTAGAAACTGTTTCTTCTGATTAAGTATAAGATCTAGAATCTATACTATGGCTGTATGGAACTACTTTAGTACTGTCAAATGTAAAATTTGCCAGGGTGCAATCTTTGCCAATTTTGTTCACTGATGTATCCCTGGCACTTAGAGCAGTGATTGGCACATAGTAGGCACTCAATAAACATTAGCTGCATTTGTTAAATTATTTAACGTTTTTATGTATATTATTGTTATGAATAATTTTATCTGTCAATTTGAGTGGACCACGCAGCACCCAAATTAAACAATGTTTCTGGATGTGTCTGTAAAGGTGCCTCTGAATGAGATTAGTATTTGAATCAGTGAACCGTGTCAAGTAGCTTGCCCTCCCTAAAGTGAGTGAGGGGACATCATCCAATCAATTGAGAGCCTGAATAAAACAAAAGGTGGAGGAAAAAAGGATTCACCCCTTTTTTCTGCCACCCTGCTTGATCTGGGGCGTCTTATTTCATTTTTTGCTCCAGGACTGTGATTTACATTGTTAGCTCCCCCTGGTTCTTAGGCCTTTGGACTCAGACTGAATTACACCACTGGCTTTCCTGGGTCTCCAATTTGTAGATGGCAGATCGTGGGACTTCTTAGTTCTCAGCCTCCTAATCCCCCCACCCCCATATATATTTGGTTTATTGATGAGGTTGAGCAACTTTTCATAAGTTTATCAGCCATATATATATATATGTGGTACAAAAGAAGAATTACTTTGTTGTCTAAGGAGAGACTCACAGTGATGTTAGATAATATACTGGAGTAGTACACTGTTAGTTAATCCGTATTCATCTCTCTTTGTTCTATTTACTCTTCTCCTTAACCTTCAGCACTTAAAATGAGCCAGGAAACAATCTTCCACCCCAAATTCAGGTTATTTTTATTGGAAGACATTTCTTCCCCATGGATCTATTTTGTTTTTAGTTTGTAAGTCCCAGTAACTTAAACAAATTTTTTCAGTAAAATAACATTTATTTAAGTTTAACCTCTTTAGTCAGGCAAAGAATGATAGTAAATCTCTCTATGTAATAAGACAAAACTTTGGAAAGGCAGCTGCTACTGTATTAGCATATATGAGGAACTGAAGATTGTGGCTGTCTTGCCTAAACTCTATAGTTTTCTTTTTTTCTAAATGTTAAATTCATGCTTAAATACTAAGTCTCACATAGTCAGTGAAACGGTGCTATGTGAAGTGGTGCAGTAATTATACAAAAAAACATAATTAGTTCCATCCATCACTTTTCTATCTTCAGAAATAAATAGATAAATAAAAAGGTTATAGGACAGGTTGTCATAAAATATATATACACACTTAGAATTTCTTTCTTTTTGTGTTTTCCTTTTTTTTATTTTTAGTGGTATGTACTACACACATTTCATTGCAACTTGTTTTTCCCAATTAATCGTAGCCATGGATATCCCTTCTGGTTATGATATTATCCAATGCAATTTTATATCAATCTTTTTAATATGTTATAGTTTAGATTTAATATAACTTATTTTACTTTTTTTGTGTATGTAGATATTCAAGTTATCTCCAATGCTTTGCCAATATGAATCATACTGCAGGAAAATTTTCTTTATATATAATTTTTACGGGCTCATGGTTAATTTTCTACAGATTAGGTTTCCAAAATGTGGGTCAAATGACATATATGTTTTCAATTTTAATTGACTCTTCCAAATCAGTTTTTTATAAGAGTTTACATTCTCACTAGTGATGAGTGCCAATTTCATAATATCTTGCCCCACATCAGGTGTTGCTGTACTCTTTTCCTAATTTCATAAGACATTATGTGTCCCATTGTAGCTTTTACTTTTATTTTCCTAAGCTATTGATGAGGTTGAGCAACTTTTCTTAAGTTTATCAGCCATTTTGCCGCAATTAAATTTTAAGAAATCTGGAACACTTAAGTTACCCATTCAGGAAACTTTTCAGAAATGCTGGCTTAAGCTTGAAAACTGTAAATACATTACTTGGTGTCAAGTATATGGAAATTAAGAGAGAATAAGACTATAGGAAAGAATGGGCCTCTGTCGTTATCAGAGAAAGAAGTGAGGAAGACCATGTGGGGTAGATTGAGGCACTGGTAATAGCCCTGAGCATTACTTCCCTGAGAAGACCTGACCCATTGTCCTTCTGGAAGAACCCTGGGCATTTGTGAAGAGCAGGGCTGTGCTGTAACAGTCTGGAGAAAGAAGAACCTAAATAAGGTAGAAGTATAGTCATAGAGAACTTTGTTTTCTCAACCAGATGCCAGGCCAGCCATGAATAAGAAAAGAACCTGCTAGCAGAGCACAATGAAATATTCTAAGTATTGATTAAGCAGCCATGTCTTCATATATAAGTCAACTGTAGAAACACTAGCCAAAAAGTGACTTGTAGTCTTGCATCAAATCTGGCCCTACTTAGAATACTAACTATGTTTTTTTATGGGAAAAACAAAACAGTAAACTAAAGCTCGTGAGCAGCCTCTGAAAGGCCGTGGGTATGCTGCCCCAGAGAAGCATCGGCAATTTATTCAGGGAACTCTTCCACTGCTTCCTCCCCTTCCTGAGGAAGATCAGGCCCTGCAAATTCGCAATGAAGGGGTGTGGGCCTAACTGAATGAAATGACCTCTGGAAGTCTCTCCCGTTCTTTAAAGCCATTCACGACACCAAAACCTGGACATCCACCTATTCCTTTGTAATACTGATGGCTCTGGAATTCTCAAACCTATTGACATCACCTTTTCAGTGAGCGTCAAGGTCAGCAGCAATCTGATTCTAAACCACTGAGCAAGCAGCCACCTTTACTGTCCAGGGCCTCTCTCAGCAGAGCTGTCACTCTGCTGGAAGTCCTGGGGACAGTGGACTAGCTAATGTAGTTCCCGCCACATGAGGAAAGGTCAGCTTAGACCTGTTTGAGGTCTCCCTGAATGATCTGATTCAACACAGGCTAACCTTTCAACACAGAGAGCCATGTTCCTGCAGAGAAGAGATGGTTCTTTGTAGGAAAATCACACACGAAAAATGGCTGAGCTGCCCTTTGCAGAAATTAAAGTTTGCCCAAGATACCCATTGTTTTTCTGTTCTGAAAGAAATGTATTGACATAGTGGACACATTCCAATCAATTCTGCTATTTTGCCTAGTTTAATTCCTGGGAAGATAAGCAAAAGAGAGAAAAAAAAAAAAAAAAAAAAAGACTGCCAGACTGTAATGTTACTTTTGATTTTTCCCCCTTGAACATGAATAGTCTGTTGTCCAGATGAGTCACTTTGTCACACTGAATTACCTAATGGAACAGACCACTACTTCAAAAAATTCTGCTCTTTTTGAAAACCAATTGTGGCATACACCCATTTACAATATAAGTAGCTGCCCGTTCCCAAAGTATTTATACCTGAGTTTAATGAGACTGAGTTAAAATGGCACGAGATGCAGGTTAACAGATCTGAAAAATACCTGGCAGAAAGAACTATTTTTGAAGATGCTGCAAGCAGGCAAAGTTTTTGAAAAATTCATTTGTCGGAAGCAAATGATAAATTATAACAGCCTCACTGGGAGAGTTGCAACCTCTGAAATGATGGGGCAATACTTCATGGAATTATTCCTTTGGTATTTTCAACTGGTTGTCTTTAATGATATTTCATGTTTAATAATGATATAATGATACCTTTCCATAAAAAGAATGCCATGTGAGCAGATGTTGTGTGCACTCATGCATAGCAAATGGAAAGAGAGAGGTCTTAATTATAAGTGTGGGAGTTAATGTCAAAATACTTTTATAAGTTAGGCTAGATTTTATCACACATGTGGTAGGAGATGATATTCTCTGTCGGGTTTATCACTTAAGGTCAAATTTAGCAGATCAACATTACATTAATAGTTTTTATAAAATGAAATTCAAGTAATCATTTGGAAGATTTATAGAACAAGATGGTCCATATATTTAACTCTTACTAATTTTCCATTTTGCAAATGAATTGACAAATACAGTGTTAGTTTTTCATTTGCTCTACTAACTACTGGACTCTTCTATAAATCTGTGAGGTTTTGACCACCTCCTCATTTATACACCTGTTCATCTAAAGCTATTTCCTGGCTTCTGTGTGCCTGATCCTGCGCAAGTCAGTGAAAATAAAGACATAAAGAGGCACAATTCCTGCATGTAAGATTTTCACATTCTACTGAAAAGAAGACCTGCAAATAATGGTAATAACATGAGATGCAGTATTTGAAACATAAACAAATGCAGTAAAAGCATATAAAAAAGAGTATATAAATTAACCTGGAAGAATAAGGTTAACCTTCAAAGAAAATGTGAATTAGATTTCTGGAAGTTTGGGAGTTTGCAACTCTAAATCTTGGGAGGGTATTCTAGGAGTACATGAGAAAAAATTGTGTATTAGGCTAAAAACATGGTATGTAGTTTTTTCAAAACAAAAATGAGTCCCACAAAAAGATGCTGAAATACAGAAGGGATCATACCATAATAGACATTTTATATTAAAATTCTTGAAGTAAATAATGGGAAGAAGTGCAAAGAATATGGAGCAGAGGAGTTACATGATTAGCTTTACAAAGCGCAGATGGTTCCCAACTAAACGATTATTTGACTTACAATTTTTTGACTTTACAATGGTGCAAAAATCAAAGGCATTAAGTAGAAACCACAGTTTAAGTACCCATACAACCACTCTGTTTTTCATTTTCAGTAAAGTGTTTGATAAATTACATAAGACATTCAACACTTTATTATAAAATGAGCTTTGTGTTAGATGATTTTGCCCAAGCATAGGCTAACATAAGTGTTCTAAGCACATTTATGGTAGGCTAGGCTAAGCTATGATGTTCGATGTTCAGTAGGTTGGATGTACTAAATGCATTTTTAACTCACAATATTTTCAACTTATGATTGAAGGGTTTATTGGGATGTTATTTCATCATAAGTGCAGAAAGATCTGTATAGAGATTTTGGCTGTGACAATTATATACCAGAAAGTGGTGGGGTAGGGTGAAATGAAAGTTAGAAAAATATTAAAATTGAGTAAGAAAATTTCATTCAAATTTGAATTGAAATTCAAGAAAAAAAAATTGAGATTGTTAAGACTCATTTGAAAAAGCCTGAAGTAGGTTGTGACATTTTATCTAAGTTGTCACATTTATGTGTGTAGAGTTGTTTTGGTACTCCCTTATTATCTTCTCAGTATTTGGGCAGTTGGCAGTGAATGTCTTTTCTTTTATTTCTAATATTGGCAGTTTCTCTTTTTTTCATTAGTCTTTCTAGAGTTTTATAAATTTTGTTCATCTTTTTTGAAAAAAACTTTTTATTTTGATTTTTTTCTGTTTTCAATTTTTTTGATTTCTGTTATTACCCTTGTTATGTCCTTTCTTCTGCTTGATTTGGGTTTATTTTCCCTTTTCTTTCTAGTTTCTCTAGGTGGAAGCTTAGTTTATTGATTTAAAACCTTTTTTACTAAAATAATAGCACTTAATACTATAAATTTCCCTCTAATCAATGCTTTAGCTGCATCTCATGAATTCTTCATTTTCATTCAGTTCAAAGTATTTTATAAATTATGTTAAAACTTCTTCTTTGGCTCACAGATTATTTAGATGTGTGTTGTATAATTTCACAGTTTTTGGAGATTTTCCTCATATTCTTCTGCTGGTAATTTCTAGTTTAATTTCATATGGTCTGACAACATACTTGGTATTATTGTAAATCTTTTAAATTTGCTTAAGGTTTGATTTATGGCTCATGGTATGATCTGAGTTAGTATTCTAAATGTATTTGGATGGACTGTCCTATAAATATTAATTATATCTACTTAGTTTATTGTATTATTTAATTCTCCCAGTTCCTCACTTATTTTCATCAATGAGTACTATAATATTACAGAGAAAGGAGTCTTAAAATCAGTTATAATTGTGTATTTATCTTTATGTCCTTTTGGTTTGATTAATTTTGATTCATCCATTTTGAAGCTCTGTTGTTAGGTGCATACATATTTAAAATTTTTAAGTTTTCTTGGTGAATCATTACTTTTATCAATGTATAATGTCTCTTTTTTTTTCTGGTGATTTGTTTTATGTTTAATATTAATATAGCCATAGTAGTCTTTTTGTTTGTTTGTTTCATCACTGTATGGCAGAACTTTTTCTACCCTTTATTTTATTCTACATATGTCATTATGTTTGAGGTAAATTTCTTGTAGACATCACATAATTAGATCATGTTATTATATTCTGTCTGAAAAATCTGTCTTTTAATTAGTATGTTGAGACTACTTACATTTAATTATTTACATGTTTGTGATTAGGTATGATATTATGTATACTTTTTCATATTTAATTTTAAATATTTTATTTAAAATCAATATTTAACCATGTCATTTGGAATGTAGAAATAGTACCATCATCTATAGGTCCCCTTGCTCTTTTATGCTATAGTAGTCTTATACATTATGTCCACATACAGTAAATGCCTCAAGTAGCAAAGTTATACTTTCTAGTTTTAACTGCCAGACACATTTTTTAATAACTCAAAAATAAAAAAAATATTTACCAAGATATTTTTCAATTCTGTTGTTTCTTTATTCCTGATGTTTCACGTTTCTTTCAATGTATATATACAATAAACCAATTCTACTAGTTTTTTTTTTTTTTTTTTAACTGTCTTTATTTCACCTCATTCCTACAGGATATGATTGTTGGATATAGTATTCAGGATTGTTTTCATCATCACTTTAAAAATGTTATGCCACTTCCTCCTGAACCCAGTGGTTAATTATGAGAATTCCATTATGTAATTTAAATACATGTTTTCCTATAGGTAATGCATCATTTTTCCCTGGCCTCTTTCAAGATTTTTTAGTTTTCATTGATTTATTATAATGTGTCTCACTAGATTTTCTATTTGAAGTTTGCTCAGCTTCTTGAATTTGTACGTTTATATGTTATGCCAAATGTGGGACATTTTTTCATTTCTTAACTGTTTTGCCTCACTGTCTTTATTTTATCTTTCTTGAACTCTGATGATGCAAATGTTAGCAGGTCCCTCAGTTCTGTTCACTTTTCCTAATCTTTTTCTCTCATGTTCATATTGCATAATTCCTATTACTCTATCTGCAGACTGTGACCCAATGGAAGTAGTTCCTCAGAGTGCCCCAGAACCCACGGAGGCAGGCAGATGGGGGTGAGGGGATGGCCCTGGACTAGGGGCTGTAGCAGTGCACCAGATGGCTGCAGTGGCTATAGTGGCTGCAGTGGCTGTGGGGCTGTGAAGGCTCTGGTGCTATGTATGTAAAATTGATATCTTCTGATGGGCATGAATTTATCATAAAAAGAGAACATGCATTTGTCATCTTCATTGTATTATTAAGTCCATCCAATGAATTTTTTATTATGATAAGTGTATTTTTATTTCTAAAATTTCCTTTTGGTTCTTCTTTATTTATATCAATTTTTCTTTTTATTTGGCCGAGACTTTCTATTTTAACACTTTTTTCAAGAGTATTCATAATTCCTAGTATGAACATTTCTGTAATAGCTGCTTTAATATCAACCAGATAATTCTAGTACCTGTGTCATCGTGGTATTGGTATGTATTGATTATGTCCTCCCATGAGAGTCAAAATTTGCATGATTCTTTGAATATTGTGTGATTTTGAATTATACCTTGCACATTTTGAATGTTGTGCTATAAAATTCTAGTTTTACATAAATCCTATGAAAATGTTATTATTTTTGTTTTAGCAGGCCATTAAACTGGTTAGGTTCAGCCAGTAGTTCCAACCCACCTTCTGATGGTTGTGGTTTCAACATCACATGTATTTTCAAAACTTTTGTAGTAGTCTTCAGATTTGTCCTAGGTTATGTCCCATCTGATTGTCATCCTGGGATCTAGATGATAGTCTACCTTTGAATTTATTTCTCAGAGTTTTTGGCATGCTTGATAGAATCAGTCCTCTCATGCAGATATTTGAGGCAAGCTCTGGAGTTTATAACAATTTTTATTAGGTATCTTTTCTTAGTCCTTTCCTCTACATAATCTCCTTGGTTATGGTCTCCTGGATCCTCTAGACAGAAACTTGGGTTGCTAGCTTACATGTTTTGCTGTTCTTGCACAGTTGTGCCTGCAATTTGGCCATTTTTTCAGTTGGGCCTTCTACATAATCCAAGATTATGTTCCCATCTAGAGTTCTTTAACCTTAATCAAAAATGCAATGACCCTGGGGCATAGTCATCTTTGGACACAATTATTCTGCTTACCTTAGCCCCAAAGTTCATTCAAATCTGTTTAACATGCAAAAGACATTCACCTCATCTCAAGGTTCCCCAAAGTCTCAACCTATTAAGCATCAACTTTAAATCCAAAATCGCATTGAAATTTTATCAAATCAAAAGTCCCAAATATTATCTAAATTAGGTATGGGTGAAAGTCTAATTCATTCTCAGGCACAATTTTTCTTTATCTGTGGACATATGAAACTTAATAAATAAGTTATTGGTTCTCAAACTATAATGGTGGGACAGGCATGAGAAAATACTTATAGACATTCAGGTTCTAAAATAGGTAAAACAAAAGGGAAAAAGGAGTCACCAGTACCAAGCAATTTAGAAATCTAGCCAAGTGAACTACATTTGCTTTACAGACCTGGGAATAATCCTCATTAACTCATGGGTCCACTTTCTGGGCTGACACCTCTGCTCCCTGCTCTTGTGGCTCTGCTCTCAGAAAAGAGAAATGCTGCACCTATACATTTGTAGCTCAGTGGTTTCATCAACCTGTTCCCTGTCGGGAGAATTTTGGGGATTTTTCATTTTGTACACTCTGTGCCTCTTTCAGTCCAAACTATCATTGCTTCTGCTGTATAAAAATCTCAAGAATTATGTGGGTTTCCTGTGTATGCTAATTTGGATTTATTCCATTAAGTAAGAGTCTTATCTACAGATCTTTCCTAGAAATCTCTTGCCTGATTTGGCTTTTACTGGTATGGCTGAGGAAACAAGTCTTTAAGCTTCCAAGGTGCTCTCTGGTATAACTGATCCATCTGTGAGTCACACCTTTAATCTCTTTAAAGGGTCTTGTGTGACTGAGTGCTCTGATCTTTTCATCTTTCTAGGATATTAGCAAAAGGTTGTGTAGTCACATCCTTAATCTTGTCTTTAGAAGATGACTTCCTGACAAGGAATCTCTTAATTTTAGCAGCTTTTGCCCTCTTATACGCCAAAAATTTCCAATATCCTCAAGTCCCAGTTCCTTTTTATTGAACAGTTCTTTCCTCAATTTATTGCTTTTCTCTCCTATGTTATTATATGCAGCAAGAAGAGTCCAAACTACACCTCTAATATTTTGCTTGGAAATCTCTTCATCTAAATGTCCAGTTTTGTCATTTATAAGTTCTATTGTTCAACTGACTGCAGGACATAATTGCACTAAGCTTACTGCCACTCTATAACAAAGATTTCCTTTCCTCTACTTTCCAATATAACATGCTCTTCATTTTCTTCAAAGTTCTCACCAGCAGCAACTTTAATGCCCATATTTCTATTAACAGTCTGTTTACAACAATTTAGGTGTTCTCCAAGGTGACGTCTTTTTCTACCATGCTTCTTATTGCCTTTCGAGACCTCACTGGCAAGTATTTTTAACATCCTTATTTCTGCTAATAGTCTGTGCAAGGCAATCTAGATGTTTTCCATCATGCTGCTCAAAATTCTTTCAGCCTCTGCCCAATGCCCAATTCCCAAGCCACTTCTGCATTTTTAGTATTTATTACACCAGCACTTTGCTTTCTGGTATCAAAAACTTTATTTATTTTCTATCACTGCTGTAACACGTTTTTACAAGCATCCTGTTTTAAAACAACACGCTAGGTCAGACTTCCAACATTCATTTCACTAGGCTAAAATCAAGCTGTCATCAGGGCTGCATTCTTTTCTGGAAGCTCTAGGGGAGAAGCTATTATCTCGCCTTTGCCTTTTCTAGCTCCCAGATGACACCCACACTCCTTGGCTCATGTAACCCTTTATTTACTATCTTCAAAGCCAGCAGCATAGCAATCTCTCTGACCCTATGCAGCAGCTGGGGAAATTGCTACCCACCTGGAAAATCTCCATTTCAAGGTTCTTAATCAAATCTGAAAAGTCCTTTTTACCACATAAGGCAAGATATTTATAGGTTCCAGGAATTAGGTTATGAACAACTTCTTTTTTTTGGTGGGGGGTATTATTCTGACTACCACTCTATAGAATTCATAGGAACACAATCAAATTAGAGGTTTATCAGATAAGTAGAGAAAATATTCTGTTCATGGTTAGTTAAGAAAGCAAGCAAGCTGAAAATACTATGTTTCCTTATTTAGTGAGTTAAGAAATAAAACAAATCTAAAAAGATCTTGGTTAAATGAGTTATTAAACTTATTTATAATAAATTTTATGCATAAATTCTTTATTGTGGCATATCCCAGTTAGCTGACAATTTCAAGAGTTTGAGAGGATCAAATAAAGTTTTAAGGCAAATTTTATAAAGTGATTTCAAAGGGAAAATAGATTTGAAACTCAGCTTCTATCTAATCAATCCTCCATAAGCAGATGTGTTCCAAGTGAGTGTTAGAGTTGAGAGGTCAATTACAAAAGAGTTAGTGCATCCTTAAACTCAAACTAACAAAATTAAGATTAATAATTCAGGAAATTAGAAGAAGGGAATGCAATTTGTTCAAAGACTGTAAAAAATTATGGATGGTAAACATCAAAGTTATTTCATCAAAATCTCTAGATACTTGAATAAGTTCTTTAATTATTGAAAGAAACAAGTTTAATATAAACAAAATTAAGTTATACTGCAAGCAAGGTATTAAACAGCTACTGTGATTGACTTCCCGAAACCCATTTCCAACCCATTTCTCCCCTGCTACCTTTCACTACAGAGGTTTTAAATATAAGCCCCTGCATTTCCTAGCCTATTTTACAGCTTTTCATGGCCAGGAAATCCAGTTTTGGCCTAAGAGAATGTGATTTAGTCATCTCTAAGGTTCACATAGATAGATCTTTGTATTCTTGAGTAAAAGTGACAGATTTGGTTATAACCTTATCATCTCCCCCTTCTATCTGCCTTAGTTGGGAAAATGATGCTTAGAACTGAGGCAAATTTCTTGTTGATATAATGTCATGGGGAGGAGAATCGCAGAGGTGCTGGCCCAGACACCATCGAGCCAATAAAAGATGCTTACTATCTAACTCACTATAAATCTAATCTTTGAGTCTAATTCTAACATGTTTGAATTAATAAAGTCAATGAAAAACTTATACTAATTTTAGTTTTACAAACATACTTGGGGAATTGAATGAATGTTAGAGACCTGAATTGGGGGTGGAGGGTGGAGAGGGAGACTGATTCCTAATCACTAAATACATTGAATCATTGAATATCCTTCTTATACCCTGATGCAGGACCTTCATCAGGTACAGAAAGATGGATCAGACAAGTGATCATGGGACAAGCCCAACTCTTGCCAGTGTGGAAAGATGTAATTGCCAAATTTATAGTGAGTAGAAAAAAAAGGGAAATATAAAAACAAAAAACCAAACATGTAATTAGAGAGCAGAAAGTATAGTCTTGTGGAATAGTGATCTTAGAGACAAAAAATTGTATCTAATTTTCATCCAACAAACATAAATTACATTCTGTTGATTTTATGAATTTATTTTCTACATCTTCCATATTTCCACAAACTGCCCTTTAACTCCTTTTACTGTGGATGTCAAATTCATGAAAAGGATTTTTCCTATTTTCATGGGAGCTTCATATCTGTACTCTAAACGTGTCAGCTGTCTGCCTGGCTCTAACCAGATCTTATTCATGTCAAGTAAACTACAAGATAAATAGCAGAGACAAGGACAAATGCCAGATTTAGGATTCTTACTTGGAAAAGATACAAACAACAAAACTTCAAATTCTACAAAATAAGATGCTTCCCACTTGTGGCACCTGATGTCATAAGATATATCTGCAGTGATCCAGATTTTGCACTCAGATGTCCTTCAACTACTTTGCATGCAACTGAAAGAATAATTGACACTATTCTAGTTTTTAGGGAAAGAATAGATTATGGTTATACTGGACCATTAATTTGTTTCATGGTTGTGAACAGCTTCCACCCCTCCTTAAGAACCATTGCCACTAAAACTCTACTGCCTCCATTTTGGTGTTTGATCTGGGCAATTCCCCACACTCCATAAGAAATAATTTAGTATGTCTGTGAGATAGATGACAGGGTTTGGATCTTTTCTCCTGGGAGATTTAACCTGGAAATTCTTTTTAATGTTAATGGCAGTTATTCATGTCAAGGCTGGCATATTGATGAGGAATATATTTCTAAATCTGTTTTTACAGTTTGTGTATACTTCAAGGGATTTTACCACCATATGGCCCTTAAAGATGTGTTGTCAGTCAATCCACAGTGGTTGCAAAGTCAGATGTATTTCGTTCTTACAGGTACTCCACACGTTCATTTTTTTGCGGGGAAAGCTAAAATAAAGATGTAACTGCTAGAGGAAAGCTAAGAGATGCAATCAGTGTGAAAGGCAGATTCTCAATTATCTTTGCACTCCCCTACAACAGCAAACTGGAGAGATACAGCCAGCCATTGAATGAGCATTGTACATATTTTTCCTCTTTATGTGATTAGGAAGAGAAGAGACAAATAAAGGACATCAGAAACGGTTGCTCCCTGGAAGGAAAACTTGACTAGGAATTTTCATATATATCTCCAATTAAGAAAACAGATTGCCAGAGTTCAAGTTCTAGCCATGCCTTTTCTAATCACATGCCTTTTCTAAGAACTTAAGCAAAGCTACGTAAGTTCTCTTTGCTCAAGTTCTTCATACGTAATGTGTGAAAATAACAATGCACCTACTTCTGACTTAAAATCAGTTCATATATTTAAAGCCCTTAAAGCAGGGGCTGGCATAAACTAAACAGTGAATAATTTTAGGTCTTATGACTAGATAGCTTATTCTGTCACAAAGTAGATCTGCATCTTCAGAAGATTATTTAGAATCTTCTACCTGTTTTACAAAAATAGTTGCTCTTTTTTTCAATTCTTCTTTATTTTGAGAAGAAAATGTGACAATATATGTGAAGGTGTTCTGAAGCATAAATAACAACATAATGTAAGTGAAGATGACTATACTTACAGTAAGTCATCTGTGGGGTGACAGATGTAAGGTCAAAGTCACTATGACTGGAAGGGCTCTCCTTTCTTCCCTTAAGTCCAGCTTCTACATTTAAAAAAAAAATCACATACAAGGTATTATATTGAATTATCTAAATATTGAGCATTCTGTAAAGCATGATTACTTATTCTGTTTTTATCCAGAAAATTGGTGTGGTATCACCACAGATTCCATCTCAGTTCTCTTTCTATTGTAGCTACTAGAAATACTATGAGAATTTCTTTTCCATACTTTGGTCATCAATGTTTCAAACAATAATAATGATAAATAATTATGTAATAAATTAGTACAAGGAAAAGCTTCATCATAACTGCACAATATAGACTAGACTTTATAATAGTTGATGTGGAGGCAGAACGACAGCCCATAAAAATGTCACACACTAATCCCCAGAATGTGGGAATATGTTACTTTCCATGGCAAAGAGGACTTTTAAGATGTGATGCAGGTTATAGACTTGAAATGGGGAGATTATCAAGAATAATCTAGATGGGTCTAGTCTAATGACATGAGTCCTCAAAAACAGAGACCTTTATCCAGCTGTGATCAGAAAGATGTGACTATGGAAGAAAAGACAGGACAGATTTAATGTGTGAGAGAGATTCAATCCTCTGTTGCTGGCTAAATTCAAGTTGGAGGAAGGGGTCCCTGAACCAAGGAATGCAGGCTGTCTCTAGAAACTGAGACCATAGAGATTTAATGTGTGAGAGAGATTCAATCCTCTGTTGCTGGCTAAATTTAAGTTGGAGGAAGGGGTCCCTGAACCAAGGAATGCAGGCTGTCTCTAGAAACTGAGACCATACCTTACCTGACAGCCAGAAAGGATATGGGGACTTCATTCCTACAGCCACCAGAAAGTAAATTCTGCCAATAAGCAGTGTCAATAACGAAATGCATTTTCTCCTAAATCCTCCAGGAAGGAGCACTGTCTTGCCACACCATGACTGCAGCCCAGTGAGATTCAGTTTGGACATTTGGCCTCAAAAAATATAATGTAATATATATATATACAAAAAACTTTTATATATTTTTATATAATGTAATAAATTTATGTTTTTTTAAGTCACAAAGTTGGTGGCAATTTATTGCAGCAATCACAGAACACTAATATGTTGACATACAGTATTCACTAGATGTATTATTTTTATTATTTTTCTAGTTTTATTATCACTAGTTAATCTAGCATAATCATGTGATCCCTAGGACAATTCTTGGCTCTTGATTTACAATGTAGTTCACCCCTGTAGATAGATACCTGAGCTCTGCTCTATTTTCTGGTATTTGGATATTCACAGAAGCAATGATGAGCTTAAAGATGTAATTTTTTGAGGAGATCAGCAGAAAGAGAATGGGAATTAACCCTGAAATAAGTGAATATTTAGGGGCTGTGGGTAACGTTAGTTCTTAGCCCAAAACAACTGTGAGCCAACTAAGAGAAAGCCATCCAGACTGTTTCCTTAGAAAAGTCTAGAGGTTATCAAAAATCAGATTTCTTGAGAAATTTGATCCCTTGAAAAAGCTAATTAATTCTGAAGTTGGAGTTAGAGAACTCAGCAGGAACAATCATTCCCAACTGCTTTTTGTCCACAACAGCATTTAAATTTGTCCCTGAAATACCACTTCAGTAATTTCTGACTGCTGCATGTTGAGCACACAGGGATGTGCCATGCCCAGGAAACTAGGAATTAGCACTTTCGAGATACTCTGGTGAGGACTTCTCTGGTTACCCTATCTAAATTGCAACTTTCTCAAAACTACTGATTCCTTGCCTTGCTACATTTTTCTCCTTAGCAAATGCCACAATATAACATAAATATAATGAGTAATCTGAGACCATTTTTTGATATCTGACTGCTGACAGGTTTTAAGTCTCCCTTCTCCCTCTTTCTCTTGTTTCCCACCTCTGAGCAAGCTGATAAAAAAGTCTGGATCTCCTTCCTTTGGCAACAGCAGGAAATTCAAACCATGCAATACCCTGCCCATACGCAGAAACTCTCACTCAGCTCTAAACTTCAACCCCTGTATCAGAACAGCTTGAGTGGGGAATTTAATCCTTTTACATTTTGGGTTATTGTTGAAATGTGTTGATTTACTCTTAGCATTTTATTGATTTTTGTTTAGATGTATCAACCCATACACCTACAGCCATCTGATCTTTTACAAAGGCACCAAGTCGACACACTGGGGAAGAGACTGCCAAGTCTACACACAGGGGAAGAGACTGCCTCTTCCGCTAATGGTTCTGGGAAAACTGGATATTCATATATAGAAGAATGAAACTAGACCCATACCTCTCACCATATACCAAAATCAACTCAAAATGGATTAAAGAATTAAATATACATCCTGAAACAATAAGACTCCTTAGGGCAGGCCCTGTGGCTGATGCAGGAGAGTGTGATGCTGGTGGCACCGAGGTCGCGGGTTCGGATCCTATATAGGGATGGCCGGTGTGCTCAGTGGTTGAGCGTGGTGCAGATGACACTGTGCCGAGGGTTGCGATCCCCTTACTGATCAAAAAAAAAAAAAAATACAAACAACAACAACAAAAAACTCCTTAAAGATAACATAGGGGAAACACTCCAAGAAGTAGGAGTGGGTATGACTTTATGAATGTGACCCCAAAAGCACAGGCAACCAAAGAAAAAAATAAACAAATGGGATTA
>NW_007728565.1:403566-448453 GCF_000696425.1 Galeopterus variegatus
CATCAAACTAAAAATCTTCTGCACAGCAAAAGAAACAATCAACAGAGTGAAAAGACAACCAACAGAGTGGGAGGAAATATTTGCAAAATATACATCTGACAAAGGATTAATATATAGAATATACAAGGAACTCAAACAATTTTACAGCAAAAAAACATGTAAACCAATGGGCAAAGGAGCTGAATAGGCATTTCTTAAAGGAAGATATACAAATGGCCAAGAGACACATGAAAAAATGCTCATCATCACTCAGCATTTGGGAAATGCAAATCAGAACCACTTTGAGATACCATCTCACTCCAGTTAGGATAGCTAATATCCAAAAGACTGAGAATGATAAATGCTGGCGAGGTTGTGGAGAAAAAGGAACTCTCTTGCACTGTTGGTGGGGCTGCAAAATGGTGTAGCCTTTATGGAAAATGGTATGGATGTTCCTCAAAGAATTACAGATAGATCTACCATAAGACCCAGCTATCCCACTGCTGGGAATATACCCAGAGGAATGGAAATCATCATGCCAAAGGGATACCTGTACTCCCATGTTTATTGCAGCACTATTTACAATAGCCAAGATTTGGAACCAGCCCAGATGCTTGTCATCAGATGAAACGATAAGGAAAATATGGTGTATTTACACAGTGGAATTCTACTCTGCTATAAAAAAGAATGAAATGCTACCATTCATAGCAACATGGATGGACTTAGAGAAAATTATATTAAGTGAAACAAGTCTGGCACAGAAAGAGAAATACCATATTCTCACTTTTTTGTGGGAGCTAAAATTAAATAAATAAATATACAAACAAATAAATGGTGGGTGGGGAAGAAGACACAACAGTCACAACAATTCCTTGAACTTGTTAAGACGAATGAACAGATATGATGTAGATGAGGGGGGGGAGAGAAAAAGGGGGAAAGAGGAATGGGTAAAGCGACATGAAAATCAACTACAATGAATATTGAGAAGTTAAAATAAATAAAAAATTCTATTTATACAAAAAAGAAACTGCTTGAGAGTACTGCCTGTTCTCCCCAGAAACCTCCATTATGTAATAGATCTTTCAAATCTCTGTGCAGAAGATTTTTAGTTTGATATAATCCCATTTGTTTATTTTTTTCTTTGGTTGCCTGTGCTTTTGGGGTCACATTCATAAAGTCATACCCACTCCTACTTCTTGGAGTGTTTCCCCTATGTTATCTTTAAGGAGTTTTTTGTTGGTCATGCTGTCTGTAATGACAATGTTTCTTTTTTTTTTTTTTTCCTTTTTTTTGTCTTTTTTCGTGACCGGTAACGGGATCGCGCCTGCACTGCGCTCAACCAGTGAGTGGACCGGTCTCTATATGGGATCCAAACCCTCGGCAGGAGCGCTGCCGCGCTCCCAAGCGCCACACTCTACCGAGCGCACCACCGGGCCGGCCCATAATGTTTCTTGACATCAGCAATCAAATTGACCACTCATCACTTTTAAGAATATTGTTAAGAATAATTAGTGCACATATAAGCTAAATTTTTCATTCTTTGCTCATTTTCAGATTGGGACATTAGCACATCCACTCATTTTTGAAAAAATTGGCTGTTCAATTTGAATAAATCAAATTTGAATACTTCCAAGAAGAATAAAAACTCGTCACTTGGTATTTCACTGCTGTTATAGAGAGGTGAAAATAAAGGAACTACCTTAAATATTTCTATTGCTCAGTTAGCTCCCTTATTTTTCATTTGCTGCATGGAATTACCCTCTACATGACTAACACTGGTGTCCTGAGGTACCCTGTACACCTAAATGATAATCATGTGAGATTAAAAGCCAAAGACCAACAGGCTTTAAAGTGTTTAATGGGGCAAAGTGACAAGGCTTATATATGTACTTCCCTGGGCTTGTAGCAGAGATGGTCTAGGAAATGTGGATGGCTGTAGCTTACTAGGAAGGGTCTCACTCTAAACTCATGCTGCTGAAGTATCCTAAAGCTCAGGGAGTCAATGATTCAACAATTCTATGCCAGAAGCAGCTTTTAAATAAAAGTGAGAAGCACCTGAAGTGGGCAGCTCTTAGAGATGTAAATGGAAGTTTTTTTTCATCAATTTTACTTTAAATTTATAAATTTCCATGATTGCAGGGGCATCCTCATGCTTAGATGTATTGGATTAATAACACACACCTTTTAAATAAATTGTGGCTTTGGGAGCGTGGTGGTGCTCCCGCCGAGGGTTCGGATCCCACCTACAGACCGGTTCCCGCTCACTGGCTGAGCGAGGTGTGGGCGCAACACCGAGGGTTGCGATTCCGTTGCCGGTCCCCAGTCCGGTACGGGAGCAACACTGAGGGTTGCGATCTGTTGCCGGACACGAAAAAAGACAAAAAGGAAAAAAATAAAATAAAAAATAAATATAAATAAATAAATAAATAAATTGTGGCTGCCATGTCTGGGCATCAATGCCTTGATCTCCTAGCAGAAGGCTGACTGAAGCATTCAACTATTAGAAGACAGTTTCTCTCAGAAATTAAGAATTGGGATTTAAGGATCCTAATGCTTGTCTTCATAATCTGAGTTAAGATGAACGGGAAATTTGGTGGACTCCTTTTACCATGTGCCTGGAAAAGAATAATTGCTGATCTACAGAGAAAGAACATTGAAGAGACCTCGGGGGAGGGGTGGAAATGATGGGCTACACAATCCCAGAGAAAGGACCCTAAAGCATAGCTCTTTTTGTTTCTGCTTCTAATAGCTAGATATCCCTGACATTGAACCTGGTGGTGATGTAGTGTCCATACAATTTTATAAAATGATCTGCTTTTTATCTACGGTGTTGAACAATAATAAAACACTAAGAAATAAGCATATTTAAAATTAGTTTAAACACAATATCTAAGATATCTCATACCATTTTCGTGATATTAAAATAACCATTCAGTATCACTGGCTATTTGTCACAGTGTAACTAGACACTGGGGCATAAAATGAATAATACTTGATCTTAGGCACCAAAGGATCACTCAGTCAATGGTAAATTCCATGAAAAAAAATTTTGTGACTATTCATGATAGGTTCCACTGGCTATTCGTGTGACTTGGTTGAGCTGGGGTCACCAGAAACTGGAGTCTAAGAGATGCACAAGAGGTGTTTTTCCCAGTTCTGAATCTTCTTTGTAGTTCTTTGCAGTGAATTTCTCTGGCAAAGGGCAAGGCAGCAATGAATGCTGTGACTTGGGAAGCTGCTTTCTAATTTCAATGTTCAGCAACCACAGCACTCACTGAGATTTATTTGCGTTTCTCTGGCAAAGGGCAAGGCAGCAATGAATGCTGTGATTTGGGAAGCTGCTTTCTAATTTCAATGTTCAGCAACCACAGCACTCACTGAGATTTATTTGCAGCAAGAAAATTGTTTGGGGAACATAATTTTTGCAGGACATAACAGCACTATATGCTTTTCACAGCTTTCACTGATAACATTTGTGACACTTCAGGGGAAAGTGCAAACTTTTATAAAGCTACAAAATAGGCCTCTAAGGGGACTGATTTTAGCTCAGTTAATAAAAGGTCTCAGAATATTTCAAGCTTTAAAAAAAAAGGGCAAAGAATGCAGACAAAGACATCAGGACAATCCTCTCAAAATAAATTACCCTGGATCCCAGAGGAGCAGAGTTGAAAGCTGGCATACTACATAAGGAACTCATGTAGATCTTGTGGAATACTCTCTCCAACCTACTTTCTATTTAATTTTATGTTGGAGTGATATAGAGAACACTGGAATGATTTTTTTCAGGCTTCTTGCTCTTTAGCTTTAGGTTGGAGTAATAAAGAAAAAAAATAAAAGAAGGAAGGCAAAAGAAAAGGAGACATCTTGGAAAGGTACTGGAAAAAACATTTAAGCATTTCTCAAAAGGATGGGTTACCATGAATACTGATAAAGGTAAAAGAGAGTGCCATGCATTTCCACTTTTGTCATGTGGTATTATAATTCATAAATGTGATTTTGTAATTGAATAAGAGGCACATTAAACTGGAAATCAGATAAGTAGCTGTGAAAAATTTGCCAAGTTAAACAACTTATTTGTGCCGTAGTTTTCATACTACTGTCAAGTGGAAGCCAGAAAACTCAAACTAACTGTTTCTCTTGAGTTTTATCTATATTGTACTCAACAAAAAGTATTGCATGCCTATTTGACATTATAGGTACCCCAAGATACTTTGTAGAACTTTAAAAAATATTCTAGAATTGATAATAATAGCTTTAGAGTATTTTTTAGGGTTAAATAAATACTTGGAAACATGTGACACAGCCCTAGGGTTAGAGTCACAATTCAAAGATATTGAACCTACTCTAAATGTAACTTAAGTGAACAGTTAATTTAAGTTACACTATTTCCCTTAACATATAATTAAAAATAAATAGGCTCAAAATATATCATTGAAATAGAGAAGTTTAAGGGCATATTCAAGGATTCATAGATGGTAAGAGGGAGAGTAAACGTTCAAACCTAATACCTGTGATGCAGGTTCAGTACTGTCTCCACTTTAACAATTCTCTCATAATCTAATGGAATAATGTATTTGAGAATGTTTTCCTAAGTGAAAAATAGTACAAAATATATATCCATTCACTCATTTAAGAATGATGCAACTATTCATTTTTTTCAATGAGTTGTTATTTTACATAGACTCACATGACAAGCACTATGGTAGGATACATGATACATAAATTGAAAAGACAAAATGCCTTCATTTAAGTGGTTTATTTTCCAGCATAATATATGAACGAGTAAGTGAACAAAATAAGCAGTTTCAAAATACTATACTTTAGATAACTAAGTACCATATACCAGGATTTGTAAAACATATCTACTTTTATACTATTAAAAATAGGTTAAATTAATACAAGTGGAATCACTACATTAAGTTTATACATATTTAAGAGTTTTAATACTGGTTGTCAGAAAGATTTTGTATGTTTTAAGAGTGTTGACTTTCCTATATCCTGACTAATAATGGTATTGTTATTTTAAAATCTTGCAGTTTAATAGTCAAACACAGGCATCTTTGTTTATGGTCCATTTTTCTTATTACTAGTGAGATTGAAATAAAAATATGTTATTAAATTAGCCATTTACATTTATTCTCTCATTAATTGCTTCTTTTTGCTATTTGTTATCTGTTTACAAGAAAAATTACTACGGACGTATTCCCAAAGTCTAAAGCAGCTGTAGTGACTTCTTAAGCAGAGTGACTGATGTGACATCTATTCAAGCTTTCTCAAGGATAAAGTCCATGCTTCTTGGTTAATTTAGGGAAAATAATTTGCAAACAGAAGTCTATTGCATGAGTTTATTTGCTTGCCTCAGGATCTGTCAAGATTGTGGAGAATCTCTGATGCTCATAAATTTCTTGGTACTGCCAGGTCTTCCAAAATGATTCCTGTTAGTATCAGTTCCAGCAAAGCCTGTTCAGAGAACTGGAATCTTTTCTATTGGCTCAATTATAAAACCTCCAAATTATGAGAACAAGAGGAACAGGGAGTGGTGCTTGACCCATTGGAAAGAGCACAGCCACCAATAATATGTTTAGCACCGGGATTTTAGAGGCCTTGATGACTGATGTAAACTATGGTCTCTTCTTACAGTGATCACTCCTAATAAAATGAATGCTCTATCATGTAATGACAGTGAAGAGGAAAGCTGAAATGCTTTGATTTCATGTTGAAGACAGATAGTCTAAATGGTGTCTGGGGAGACAGATGGATGTTGGGTGGGAAATAAACTATGCTTTCAGTTTCACAACAGTGAAGAAAAGAGATTGAGAACTCAGGTATGTTCTGGAAGCCTTGGTAGCTAGCATTTATCTCTTTCCTTACTTGTCTCTTCTCTTGCCTGACTGCCTTCCCGGATTATAAAAAATGACAAAGTCATATCTTTTAGAAGTATTGGCTAAATAGAAAAATTAAACATTTGTCTAATAATTTCTGCTATGGCCATAATTTTTGCATTAGGTCTGATCATAACATTAAAGTTGCTTATCATAGGGTGAATAATAAAACACATTTTACAATTTATTCTGTGTTATGAGAAACTCAGGATTGTAGGTGGGCTGATTATCAAGTGTACATTATTTACTATTAAGGGCATTCAAAATATGTTCCTGCCCATTTTCTGGATTGAAGCTGAATGTATTTTACAATTTATTCTGTGTTATGAGAAACTCAGGATTGTAGGTGGGCTGATTATCAAGTGTACGTTATTTACTATTAAGGGCATTCAAAATATGTTCCTGCCCATTTTCTGGATTGAAGCTGAATGTAATAGAGTCATGCATCGCTTAATGTCAGGGGTAAATTCTGAGAAATCTATCATTAGGCAATTTTGTCATTGTACGAACATCACCGAGTGTACTTATACAAACTTGGGTGGTATAGCCTAGTACACAATGAGGCTGTATGGTATGACCACCATTGTGTATGTGGTCCATTATTGACTGAAACATCCTTATGTGACCTATGACTGAATATAGGTGATTACAGTTTCTCTACATTGTAATAACCTTGACAGATAAGCACAAAGGAAAAGAGAGTGGATTCATATAAGGAACCACTTTGAGCTAAACAGTGTTGGGTAAACTTTACATTTAAAAAAAAAGAAGAAAAAAAGACAATTGAATGTGATTTGAGGTGCTTATGATGCTCACTAGATTCTAAAGAGCTCTGATATTGATTATCTTTTTTCTTCCCATTGTTTGCTTTTTCACTATTATCTTTTGAAGAATGGAAAGATCTGCCCCTTCTATCCATGTTTTTAATTATACCCATGCAGGAAGAAATTGTCCAAATTCCTGCTATTTCAGTCGCCTTCCAGACTAGGGACTCTCTAAAGAAGTTGTCAGTCAGATTTTTTAAACTCCAGAATGTTATGTTAGTAGCCAGTTACTGTTAAGGTCAGGTTCCAGGTATGAAGAACCCCCTTCTACCCATTGTGTCCTCTTATGTAAGCACACTGGGGCATACCCAGGTATGTTTTTCCTCTTATACTTCTTGTCCCCATTAGTAAAGAGACCAAGCTACTCATCCCCTAATAGTGAGGTCTAGGCACTGTGTTGTTCTGTTCGATGTGTTCACCTTGCCTCTGGGGGCATAAATCAAACCAGAGGTATCACCACAGACACAGGCATTTTAGATTTAAGAAGGAAGAAGTTGGATGCAGGGGACTGCCTTAGACTTTGTAGACTAAGCTTCTTTCTATATTCCATTTTTTAAAAAAAATTACATTTGCTGTAGACGCCTATCTATGATTGGAGTTGTACTTTCTTATATTAATTAAGATAATATTCAGTTGTAAAAAAATTATAAATAAAACAGTGGATGAAACAGAATTTTTTGGTTAGTGATATTTTTTATTTTTATTTTTTCTTCCCATAACAAGACTAGAGCTAGAGCTAGGCAGCCCAAGGCTGGTGAAGACGCTAAATGAATATGCCAGGAACTTAAAAGTAAGTAGTGATGCAGCAATCCAAAGAAGCAGCTAACTTTGGGAGATATAACATGGATTGTGTCATAGAAGCAGCAGCAGAAGTAAACATCTATTAAGACTACGCCTTTCAAAAGGAAGTTATTAAATACCTTACATACATTAAACCCATTAATGTTAACAATAACCACAAAAACTCTAAGAAAGAAGTGCTATTATTATGATCTTTATGTATAAGTTAGGGAATGTTTTTAAGCAGAAGCTTCAGATTCCAGAGCAGATATGAATATGCCATATAGATGTGAAAAAAAGTAGCAGATACAGTGTCAGGCATAATCTCTTGTAGAGTCAGGAGACATAAATTAAACAATTTATAATCAGGCTTCAACAGAGAGATTACAGAAAAATAATGGCCAAGCCAGAACGGGCCAAGTGCAGAGTCTGAAAGCAGAGTCACTGCAGAGCATCTACGTGAGCCGATGAGGGCCTTGGCCTCCAGATTGTGCTGAGAAACTGTCTTAACTAATATAAATAGGAGGAGTCTTGATGTAGGATCAGTCAGCAGCATTGTCCTCTCACAATGTAAACTGCACCTGGATGGGATATGGGAATGGTGGTGACAATAGCACATTTCTCCTGGGGTATAATATAAAATTAATGGGAAGTGCCCAAACTCCTCTGTGGAAAGTATTAAATAATAGTTTCATCCAACTAAACTGTTTATCCACATTATCAATATCAAGGTTTTTTTCCCTAAATAATTGCTATCTGCATGAAAGAAGAACCTGTTGTGCAATGACAAGAAAATTGGACTTCTTTCTCTAGTTAGTGGACAGTTAGCCACTAACGGTGTGTAAGATGAGATTTTTAGTTTAAAAATATTCTCTTTCCAGCATGCAGAGAATGAATAGTGGGGAAGTTGGAAGTAACTAGGAATCTGTCAAACAGAGATGAACCTTGAAAACCAGTCACAAAGACCACCTATTGTACGAGCCCATCTATATGAAATTTCTGGAGTAGGCAAATCTAAAGAAATAGAAAGTACATTAGTGTTTCCCTAGGATTGGGGGGATGGAGGGGCTGACGGGGGGTCAGCTAAAGGGTATGAGGTTTCTTTATGAAGTGAGGAAAATGGTCTAAAATTGATTGTGGTGATAAATTGCATAACTCACTGAATATACTAGAAACCATTGAATTGGGCATCAAGGATGAATTGTATGGTATGTGAATTATATTTAAATAAAGCTGTTGGAAATAACTAAGCACTTAAAATTAATTCACGGGGTTCCATATGTTTAATACATGGATTTATAATCAAGCAGGCAAAGCTTCCACCAGTAGGGGGTTTTGGGGCCTCGTGAGCCTATAATCAAGGCAAAAAGAGACTGAGCTTCGATCTTTGTTTTTGTCCTACCTAATTTGAATTTGGACGTGTCACATTTGCAGACTCTCCCTAGTGTTGGTTTTTTAGGTCGCACAGAGTTCAAACAATCAAAGAATGGTTGGAAGACTGGGTTCTTTTAGCTGACGATTTGTGGCAGAACTTGGGAGAAGTGACAATATTTGCTCCTAGAAGTTGGGATATTACTAAGAATGAAGGAACATTATGTGAAAACTACAGGCTAAGGAAGACTATCTGAATCTCCCACCCTTACCCTACCACTTTCTACACTATGGGCAAGTGAAGCTATGAAGCATGGAGAAGAGGAGGGAAAGTAGCAGAAAAGAGAATATTAGAGGGCATATCAGCAATTTGTGTTCTATCAAAGTTTATAGAGAGGAATAAAATTTCATAAAAGAGGATGGATATCAACATTTCCTCCTATAGCAGAAGCCAAGGAAGAAAAACCATCCTTGATAGTGTGTACCTGGGCTCGGGAAAACTGCAACTGTACCAGGGTGGGATTTTGTCCAGAATCCCTTTTTTATTAGAGCTATATTCCAGATGCACACGGGAGAGATATCAGGGTTTAGAAGCTGGAATCCATTAGTTCTTTAACCTGTCATTTGCATTATGATCTCATAGCTTGTCACGGTTCTTTTGTAAAATTGTGCCTTCACATACTTTGTGAAGACAATAAAAAGTATAGTTAAACATTGATATTATTAGGTCATTCCAAGAAAAAAAAATAACGGCTGACAGGAATGTAGACTACTGTTCTCCATGAATAATGAAGAAGGAAAAACAATTCTACGGCCTTCTCTAAACTAATATTTCAGTTGGCAAGAGCAAGCCTGAAGGGGTCTGGCAGTAGAATTTTTCTCTCTGCATTTCTTACCATCGCTTTAAATTAAGTTTGAGATCTCGATGACAGGAAAGTAGTAAGAAAGATGTGAGGCATTTGACGTTTGGTTGGCATTTGTTTGACAAAATAATAATAATTACATATGTGTGTATTTATTGTTTCAGTTTGAAAATTTTCTACCACAAGAAAACAATGGTTTTAAAACAGACATTTCTGGAATGTCCTCCATTTCTCACTACACTGATCCAGATTCTTTTTCTGTCAAAAAGTCCAACTCATGACCTCATTTCCCAAGAAGTCTATGACCAGCCATAAATGACATTTATTTCCTCACATCTTAATGTTTATACTGAATACACATTTATGCACATCATTTTCTAATGATGCCTTCTCTGTAAGTCTTTCTGTTTTTTCATTACAAGAGTATTTCCTTTCTGTTTTTAGATCTAGGTCACCTGCTATACAAATCAGTGCACTAGAATCAATCCTATGTGTGCACCCATTAATGTGTACAGAAAAAGTATGGTGTTCTACTGTTTACTATTTTTGTTGCTTTTCACCCCCATCTCAATGTCTCTACTAACCAAATTTTGAACTTTCAGCTTAATCACATGTTCTAGGCCCCTGGAATAACCTATTAGAGATACAATGACAGACTTGACTTTCCAGTTTTGTTTTTACTCTTCCCACTTTCATGGACAGAGTTTTCTTTGATGACTTTCTCTTTTTATTTTATTTTAGTTATTTATTGATTTTGGTTACAATCTAACCTATCAGGCCCTGGTCCCCAGAAGATAACAACAGTGTCTAGATTGGGTTAACTGACTGGCCCGTGTGCCAAAAATGCCCTGATGTGTTGCAGAAAGGCTTTTCTTCTATTACATGTGCAACCTTCATGCTGCCAGCCATAATTTTGGTCCTATAAAGGTAATTTTAAGATATTTTTGTTTAGTTAGGTGATTAAAATTCAGTGAACAGATATAGAAACTCAATAAACAGTTTTGTTTACTAGGGTTAAAAAGTATTCTTATTCTTCTTGATCAGTGGCCCTGGCCTTGTGTAGACACAACCTAAATGAACCCTGGTATTTAGCGGGTCATTGCCATGGAAGAGCCTTCCTTTGTCTCCTAAGTATACACAACGAGCAAGGAAACAACAATGGAACAATTGTATCCCACATCACCTCTACTACTGAAATTACAGCTTGTCATGACTGCTGCTAGTTTTTCAAACTTCTCAAAGAATAGGTAAAATGAATGAGCATTTTTTTTCAAACTTAATGCCAAAAAGCAAGGTCTCCCTTCTCTGAAGATTATCTTTTTTTATTTGTTATTTTATTTATTTATTTTTGTCACTTTCTAGCAAGCACTTTGCATTTTTTTGAGGTAGCTATTGTCCTTGTTTGTATGTCACATACAGACTCGATAATAAAACAAGCACCCAGCCAGGTATCCTAGCAACTCAGAGCTTTATCTTTCTCTCTCTTGTGCTTATTTATTAGATACTCTGGAGCCTTTTCTCAAGCTATTAAGGGACACATATGGGTAATCTAGAGCAACAGACTTCATTTCTTATCGTGGATTATTCTCCTCAAATAGGTACACTCTTGGCCCTGAAATATATCAGGAGGCTGGGAATAATTCCAAAATGGTGTTAAAGCAGACCTTTTGAGGCAAACAAGGCCTCCGATTGAAAAAGGGTGACAGAAGGAGTGATGACTCTCCCTCCCTCAGGGCTCTGGCTCTCTTAGCCCCAGCTGCAGGCTGCAATCCCAGGCCTGAGGATGTAGGAGTTAGCAGACTTAAATGTGGCCCTAGCTCTGCCTCTGATAAGTTATGTGATTTCCAACAGGTCACTCAAGCTCAGGTTTATCCATGATCTAATCCAGGAGAAGACAGTGTCAGTGCTCACATGAGACTGGTTGGGGCACTGACTCTCTGTGTATCATCTGAATTGTTGACTGAAATTCCAAGATGGAAAGAGTTAAGGGCAGAGCACACAAAGGGCAAGTCAAAATGAAAACGTGAAGATTGTAGTCTCCCTTGGAAAAACAGGTTTGGGAAGGGAGCTTCTAGAAACACAGAGAACTTCGACCCATTACAGAGTAGTTCTTTTACCAGTACCAGAGCAAAACGGAGACAGTCCTCCTGAAAGAAGGTGGGTGGGGTGGGGCTGGTTACAGCTGCCATGTGAGAGCTAATCATTAAAATTTCAAGAATTTTGCTAGCTGGTTGTTAAACCCATCATTATTAAAAAATAAATTATATAAGCATAATAAAATATATTAGAAACAATCAGTAGTGCCTTCGAACTGGTATTCTTTACACTATGGGAATTGGCAAATGCTACAAATCAGAGCTTCAAGGGGGGTGTGAGTGGGTGGAAGGATAACCGTACTGACATCCAGAGTACTTTTTGTACATCCTGTGAGGTAGTTAGTGTAATCACCATTATCATCTTATTACAGATGGAAAAAGTAAAAAGTAAGGTGATTTGCTGAGTCACATAGTAAATGGCTGCAAACAGATATGATCCTCAGTTTCCTGATTCCTAGGCCACAAATAAAATTTTTCTGTCTCACTAATCAGAGAAATGCATATTAAAACAACAATGAGATACCTCCTCACACCCATTAAAATGGCTATTACCAAAAAGACTAATGATAAGTGTTGACAGGCATGTGGAGAAAAGGGAACAATTGCACACTGCTGGTGAGAATGTAAATTAGTATAGCTATTATGAAAAACAGTCTAAAGTTTCCTGAAAAATTAAAAATAGAACTATCATATGATTTCACAATTCCATTACTGGATATATAGCCAAAGGAAAGGATATTAGCATGTCCAAGAGATATCTACACTCACAATAGCCAAGATATGGAAGCAACATAAGTGCTCATCAATGGATGAATGAATAAAGAAAATGTAGTATTTATACACAATGGAATACTATTTAGCTTTAATAAAGAAGAAAACACTGTCATTTGCAGCAATGCACATAAACCTAAAGGACATTTTGCTAAGTGAAATAAGCCAGACAGAAGGACAAATACTGCAGGATCTTACTTATATATGGAATCTAAAAACGTTGGACTCATAGAAATAGAGTAAAACGGTGAGGGCTTAGGGGGGATTGGAAAGATGTTGGTCAAAGGGTACAAAATTTCAATTAGATAAGAACAAGCTCAAGAGATCTATTGTAACACGTGGTGACCATAGCTAATAACAACATTTTGTATTCTTGAAAATTGCTAATAGGGGAGGTGTTAGGTATTCTCACCACAAAAATAAGGATGTGAGGTAACGCACGTGTTAATTAGCTTGATTTAGCCATTCCACAATGTATACATATGGCAAAACATCATGTTGTACATAAAAAATACATACAACTTCTTGCAATTAACAATTGATTAATTAATAAAAAAAACAATTCATATGGCAAAAAATAAAATAAAATAAATTTTTTTCTGTCATACCCCACTTATTTATTTATTTATTTATTTAATTTATTTTTTATTATAACATAGTCTTTTGTACATATCTGCAGGCTATAGCGTTGAATATCAATACTCATGTGCAATATGTGATGCTCAAATCAGAATAATTATTATATTCAATAATATAAAATGTCATTGCTTTTCATGGCCCTTTACCAATTCCTCCCTCTCCACTCCCTTCCAGCTTCTACTAACCTTGGTTCTCCTTTTGAAAGTTCAATGTTTTATTGTGAATGTTGCATCTTTCTTTATTTCATTTATATGTTTACTATTTTAGCTCCAATTTATGAGTGAGAACATGTGCCTGGCTTATTTCACTTAATATGATTTTCTCTAAGTTCATCCATGTTGCTGCAAATGGCAATATTTCATTCTTCATTATGGCAGAGTAATATTCTATTATGTGTATATACCACATTTTCCTTATCCTGTTGGCTGATGATGGACATTTAGGTTGGTTACAACTCGTGGAACCAATATGAATAAGCTTCATTCATATTGTAAATAGAGCTTGAATAACTGTTGGGGTTCAGGTATCTCTTCACCATGATGCTTTCCATTCCTTTAGGTGTATACTCAGCAATGGAATTGCTGGATCATATGAAAGTTCTATCTGAAGTTGTTTAAGGAATCTCCATACCATTTTCCATAATGCCTGCAGCAATCTACAGTCCCACCCACAGTGTAGGAGGGTTCCTCTTTACCTGCATCCCTGTCAGCATTTGTTGTTCTCTGTCTTTTTGATGATAGCTAGTCTAACCGGGTGAGATAGCATCTTAATGTGGTTTTGATTTGCATAACCCTGATGCTGAGTGATGTTGAGCATTTTTTCAAGTGTTTGTTGACCTTTTGTATGTCTTTCTTTGATAAATGCCTATTCAGTTCCTTTGCCCATTTTTAAATTGGGTTATTTGCTTTTTAATGTTAAGCTGTTTGAATTCCTTGTATATTCTGGATATTAATCCTTTGCCAGATACATAGTTTGCAAATATTTTCTCCCACTCTGTAGGTTGTCTTTTTGTTCTGTTAATTGTTTCTTTTGCTGTGCAGAAGCTTTGTAGTTTGATATAATCCCATTTATTTATTTTTATTTTTGTTTCCTTTGCTTTAGGGATCATATTCATAAAGTCTTTGCCCAGTCCTAATTCCTGAAGTGTTTCTCCTGCATTTTCTTTTAGGAGTTTCATAATTGCAGATCTTATATTTAAATCTTTAACCCAAATTGAGTTGATTTGGACATATGGTGAGAAGTACAGGTCTAGTTTCATTCTTCTACATATGGATGTCCAGTTTCCCAGCACCATTTATTGAAGAGGCAGTCTTTTCCCCAATGTATGTTCTTGCTGACTTTGTCAAAGATCAGTTGGTTATAGGTATATGGGCTGATTTCTGGGTTCCCTATTCTGTTCCATTGGTGCAAGTGTCTGCTTTTATGCCATTTTGGTTACTATAGCTTTGTTCTATATTTGAAGTCAGGTAGTGTTATGCCTCCAGCTTTATTTATTTATTTATTTATTGCTCAGGATTGATTTGGCTATTCTGGGTCGTTTGTTCTTCCATATGAGCATTCAGATTGTTTTTTCTATTTCTGTGAAGAATGTCATTGGTATTTTGATGGAGATTGCATTGAATCTGTAGATTTCTTTGGGTAGTGTGGACATTTACACAATTTTAATTCTTCCAATCCTGGAAAAAGAAATGTCTTTCAATCTTTTTGTGTCCTCTTTAATTTCTTTCAACAGTGATTTGTAGTTCCTGTAGAGATCCTTCGCCTCCTTTTTTTTTTTTTTTTTTTTCCCCTTTTTGTCTTTTTTCGTGTCCGGCAACGGATCGCAACCCTCGGTGTCGCGCCTGTACCAGACCGGGACCGGCAACGGGATCGCAAACCTCGGTGCTGCAACCGCACCTCGCTCAGCCAGTGAGCAGGAACCGGTCTGTATGTGGGATCCGAACCCTCGGTGGGAGCGCCACCATGCTCCCAGGAGGCGCACTGTAGCAGTGCGCCACCGGGCCAGCCCAGATCCTTGGCCTCCTTGATTAAGTTGATTCCTAGGTATTTTATTTTTGTGTGTGTGACTATTGTGAATACGATTGCTTTCTTGATTTCTTTTTCTTCTAGTTTATTGTTGGAGTATAAAAACAATACTGATTTTTCATGTTGATTTTGTATCCTGCAACTTTACTAAAATTGTTTATCAACTCTAAGAATTTCTTTTCTTTTTTCTTTTTTGGTAGAGATTTTAGACCATTCTATATACAGGATCATATCATCTGCAAACAGGGACAATTTGACTTCATCTTTTCCAATCTGGATGCCCTTTATTTCTTTGTCTTGCCTGATTGGTGTGGCTAGTACTTCCAGTACTCTGTTGAATAGGAGTGCTGAGATTGGGCATCTCTTCCTCACTCTCAAGGGAAAAGCTTTCAACGTTTCCCCATCAGGATGACATTGGAAGGGGGTTTGTCATATATGGCTTTATTATATTGAGATAATTTTCTTCTTTACCTAATTTGTTAACAGTCTTTATCATGAAGGGAAGTTGAATTTTGTCAAATGCTTTTTCTGAATCTGTTAAGATAATCATATAGTTTTTATTCTTGATTTTATTGATTTGGTATGTATTACATGTATTGATTTGTGTATGTCAAAACATCTTTGCATCTCTGGAATGAATCCCACTTGATCGTGGTATATAATTTTTTTTTCATGTGTTGCTGTATTCTATTTGCTAATAATTTGTTGAGGATCTTTGTGTCTCTGTTCATCAAAAATATTGGCTTGTGGGTTTTTTGGTGTTGTTGTTGAATTTTTGTCTGGCTTTGGTATCAGGGTGATACTGGCCTCATAAAATGAGTCTAGAAGGATGACCTTTGTTTCAATTTTTGGAATAGTTTGAAGAGAATTGGTATTAATTTCTCTTTAAATGTTTGGTTGAATTTAGCCATAAAGCCTTCTGGTCCTGGGCTTTCCTTTGTTGGGAGACTACTGATTACTGCTTCAATCTCTTTGCTTGTTATTGGTCTGTTCAAGTTTTCTATTTCTTCTTGGTTTGGTCTTGCTACTTTGTATGTGTCCAGAAATTTATTCATTTCCTCCAGGTTTTCCAGGTTTGTTGGCTTATAGTTGTTCATAATAGTCTGTAGTGATTCTTTGTATTTTTGTCGTATTTATTTTTTTTAATAGGAGGCCAGAGAGCAAATCTTTGCTGACTTCATGTAGCCTGCTGAGTTTGCTTAGCTGAACATTGTGTTATGTCTGAGGCACAGCTGATTTCCTGCTTCTTTCTGAGCCATACATGCCACTTTCCTCAGGGTAATAACACCTCTCCTGCCCATCTCACAGGTTTATTGTGAGAAAGAAGTGAGAAATGGATAAGAAAGTGCTTTGAAATGAATAAAGAGCTGTTAAAATTTTAGATAGTATTTTTTATTAAATGCTCTTACTTTTTATTATTATCTCTACCATTCACAATAACTAAGTTAGTATTAAAAGTACACAAACTGTGTTGCTGGGAGTTAAAAAAGAGACAAGTAAACTGCAGGACATGAATTTTCTGTCACATTCTGCCCTCTTTTCACTCAACTGTTTAGATTTGTTTTGTAGCTGAATTTGCAGCTGGAGTTAAAGGAAGTGTTGAATATAAATAAAAATAGAATAATTTAGTACTTCTATTAAATTTATTAAGTAATTTGGCAGAGAATTATGATAATAAAAGAAAGATAAAGTGAAAAGGAAATTAAGCTATGGCCAATAGAGAAGGCAAATGTTTCTTAGCAATATACAGTGTTTTTTTGTTGGGGGGGGGTAGAAAATTCAGAAGAATCACGGTATAGTTAAGTTATCTGAGGTTTGTAAAACTCAAAATTATCTCTATTAATCTGTAATTCTGTAAGTAGCAGGTATGCTGTATACCTAGGAGACAGAATTATACAACTTATCTGGTTACCAAACGGGGCTATTACAGGCAAAAATAGTAAAATGTAAATTTAGACAGAAAATTATCCTTAATTCTGACAACCTTCACAAAATTTGTATTTGAAATTAAGGAAGAAATATCTCTTGTTTTTTCTAATATTGGAGGAGCATTTTTTAATATTTTCTTATTGAGTTTTAATTTTTTTCTCTATGTTTGTGGTACTATGTACAGTGTTTTGACTTATTTATGTCTCCAGCTTCATGTGGATATTAGACACCAATAAAGATTTGGGACCCATGAACTAATTTGCATCTTCATACATGGGGCAGAAGAAAGTTTTGAAGATGTAATGGCCTAGAATTTTTTCAAAATTAATAGAAGTCAAGAAAATACATATCCAAGAAGCTGAAAGAGTACAACAGGATAAAAACCAAAGCACACTCAAAACTACACCTAGAAACTTCATAGCCATGTGGTGAAAACTATTGATAAAGGGGAAATCTTCAATATAGCCTTAGGTAGGAAAAAAGAACATTGTGTACAGAACAAAATTAAGAATTGCAGAAGCCCTGCTGTTGGAAGTAAATGTCAGAAGAATTGGAATGACGTCTTTAAATCTGAAGAAGGAAAAAAAACTGTCAATGCAGCATTCTAAACTGAGCAAAAATATCTTTCATAAATAAAGATCTTTTTTTGTATAAACAAAACTGAGAGATTTTGTTCTTATTATAACATTCTTCATGCAGAAGCAACATGGAAATAAATGGAAATTAGGCAATAGATAAATAACAATAGAGCACCATATATGTTAATATGCAAAACTCAGTTTTTCTATTATGATGTTTTTTGTTTTTTAAGGCTATCCAAAGCCCATATAGTAGGGGTTTCTAATAAATGTAGAAGTAAAATGTATGACAATAATAGCAAGAAAGATGGATGAAATAGAAGTATATTATTTTAAATTGCTTACAGTATACTTGAATCATAAAATATTTTACATATATATACATAATTTGAATGTAGATTGTGATAGCTGAAAGATGTATACTGTAAAGCATAGAGCAACGACTAAAAATAATTACATAACAGGTAAAACTCATAAGCCAATAGCTGAGCTAAAATAAAACCAATAATACATTCTCAATAGAGGAGGTCAGAAAATAGAGGAAAAATAAAAAAGCATAGACGAGACAAACAAAGCTATTATAATGATACATTTGAATCTAATGTATAAATAATTACAATAAATAAAAATAATATAAAAACTCCAAATAAAATCAGAGATTGTTAGATTTGACAAGAAAAGCAAGACCATATCATATGCTTTTCATAAGAAACTCATTTTAAATATAAAGACAAGCTAAAAAAAAGAATGGAAACACATATCTCCAGTAAACACTATTCAAAATAAAGCTGCATTGGTTATCAAATGAAATAGACTGCAAAAAAGGAAAATTACCAGGGTTAAAGAGGGATAGCACACACTTATAAAAGGGTCACTTCAACCAGAAAATATAACAATTTTAAAGATTTACACACATAACAGTAGAGTTTTAAAATACACGAAAAAAAATAATTAATAGGAGTGAAAAATGAACAAATCTACAAATCATTGTAGATTTCAATATTCTTTTTCAGTAAAAAATGGAACAAGTAGGTAGCAAATAAATAAGAACAGATAGAAGACCTGAAAGGCTCTATCAATCAAGATAAAAGATATTTAAAGGACTCTTCACCCAAAATTTATATAGAATAAAAGAACCTAGAGAACCAGAAAAAAAAAATTGTCATCAATTTAGACATATAGATCAGAGGAACAGAATAGAAAATCAGAAAATACACCCACACTTATATTGCCAATTGATTTTTGTCAAAGATGACAACAAAATATGTTGGAACATTAGGGCTTTGCATGCGTAAAGAAAAAAACAAACAAACTTAGTCTGTATCTTTGTACCACATACAAAAATCAACTAAAAATGGACCTTAGACTTCTGAAAATCAAAATTTATAAAACTTCTAGAAGAAAACATATAAGGAAAATGCTTATGACTTTGCATTAGGCATGGATCTCTTAGGACAGAAAAAATATGAACAATAAGAATATACAATTTGGGCCGAGCCTGTGGCGCACTCCAGAGAGTGCAGCGCTGGGAGCGCAGCAGCGCTCCTGCCTCGGGTTCGGATCCTATATAGGGATGACCGGTGCGCTCACAGCGCTCACTGGCTGAGCGTGGGGCAGCCGGTCTCAAAAAGGACAAAAAAAAAAAAAAGAATATACAATTGATAAATTGTTCTTCATCAGATTTAAAAATGTCTATTCTCGGGCCAGCCCGGTGGTACACTGGAGAGTGCGCCGCTTGGGAGCGTGGTGGCACTCCTGCTGAGGGTTCAGATCCCATGTGGAGACCGGTCCCCGCTCACTGGCTGAGCGAGGTGCGGGCGCAACACCGAGGGTTGCGATCCCGTTACCGGTCAGGAAAAAAGACAAAAAAAAGACAAAAAAAAATTGTCTATTCTTCGAAAGATATTTTAAAAATTGTTTTTTAAAAGCTGCAAACTAGAAGAAAATAATTGCAAAACATATATCTTATAAAGACAGGTACCCAAAATACATAATAAACACTTCAATCTCTATGATTATAAAACCACCCATTAACCATTTTGTCAAAGTTTTGAACAGACACTACACAAAAGAGGAGATATAGATGGCAAATATGCTCTACATTAGTCACTAGGGAAAGGAAAATTAAAGTCATAGTAAGATACCACTACATACCTGTTAGAATGGCAAAAAACAAATAAACGAAAACAAAATAAAATAAAATAATAAAAGGAAATACCAAGTACTGGGGAGGACACAAAACAACTCAAATTCTCACATATCGCTGATGAAAATGAAAATTGTACAGCCTCTTTAAAAACAATGCATCTGTTTCTTATTAAATCAAGTATACTTTCACCTTAAAGTCCATTAATCCTACTTGTAGATATATATTTAAGAAGAATAAAAACATTTGGCACACAAAAATCTACATACAAATTTTTATGGCAGCTTTATTCCTAATAGTACCAAATGAGAAGTATTCTAAATGTCCATCAACTGGTGGATGGATAAACACATTGAGATATGCCCATAAAAAGGGATTCACTCAGCAATAAAAAGGAGAGAATTACTGTAACATGCAAAAGCACAAATGAATTTCAAAATCATTCTTCTAAGTAAAAGAAAGAAAAGAAGGCAGAATGCAAAAGACTACACATCATATGATTGTATTTTTATATTTTGGAAAGGATAAAACTGTAGGGAAATGTGGGGGCGGCTCCCACTCATAAGATTAAAGCCTGATAAAGATCATTTAATGAAACACGGTGTTTGCAGGGCCTCATCATGAAGGGATGATGGCAAGGCCTCATCGTGGGAGAAGATGCCGGCGTTCCACCCTGATATTCTGGAGCTCTGTGTGCTTGTTATGCTTTATTATATTTTATTATTTGCTGCCTCATAACTATCGCTCTGGGAGACTTGGAAGTAGGATTCAAAATTATACTAAAATATTTAATTATACTAATGATACTTACAGTTATGGATTTTCAGGAGATGGCTTATGGCAGTGGGGCCCAGAAGGGAACAACGAACCTATGTAGGCATTCGTCTTGTCTGGTGCCTGAGAGTTTGGCCTGGCTGCTTGGAAGGAGTTAATGTACAATCTTTTGTTTTACAATATCTGGGAGACTTGGAAGTAGGATTCAAAATTCTGGGAGACTTGGAAGTAGGATTCAAAATTCTGGGAGACTTGGAAGTAGGATTCAAAATTCTGGGAGACTTGGAAGTAGGATTCAAAATTCTGGGAGACTTGGAAGTAGGATTCAAAATTCTGGGAGACTTGGAAGTAGGATTCAAAATGATATTGTTCATTGATTATTTTATGATTATGTAGCAAATAAGAAAGAAAAGTATAAAAGTCTGATGCTTGCTTCAATAAATTGTCAGCATTCAGCAGATCCCTTGAGTCTGTGTGTTTGTCGTCCCAGCATTCAGCAGATCCTTTGAGTCTGTGTGTTTGCTGTCCGCTCCATCGCTGACTCTGCCCTTCCTCCCTTTTGGGGGATCCCTTACCAGTGGGGACCTTTACAATCTCTGTGCTGGTGCTGGTCCCAGGCAGGGAAAAAACAGATCAGTGATTTTCATGGGCTGGGGATGGCAGTAGATGATCGATTACAAAGAGAGAGGAGGGAACATTTGGGGGATGATCTTGATTGTATTTGTAGTTACATGACTGTGTGCATTTATGAAAATTCATAACATCTAATAATATCTTTAAATAAAGTTAATAAGATAAACTCTTTTTAACCATACCCATTGATATCTCTCTGGAAATATGTTTAATTACGTCAACTGATTTATCGAAGTTCTACATCTTGCATGTAAATCTTTCAGACTGTAGGAAAAAATGCCCAAGGACATCAGGAATCGTAGAATGAGTCACTGATATGATTAAAGTGCTTGGTAAAGCTTTATTTGTTATTGGAAACAAATGAGATGGCAGCATATCTAAAAACATCTCATTTACTTCCTAGCTTTTAAAAATCATTCCAACAACTTAGTGATGAAAAAGAAAGCAAACATTGAAATAATAACCAATATTGTGATCCCCATTTGCCTATCAACTACAATGGTTACTGTGATTATTTTGCTCTAGAATATATAAACAAGCCATTTGTTTTTATTGAACAAATTGAGCTTAATTTAATTAAAAAATGGTTTACTGGGAGCCCAACCTATGCTAGGTAATATGTGGTTTACAAAAGAAAAAACAAACAAAACCAAGCCATAGTCTTTACTTCAAGGAGCTTACAATCAAATGACGAGACCTACACTTAGGAACCAATTGAAAGATAACAAACTACGCAGTGCAATTAGATGCCAAACATGCAACACAATACATACTATCAAAGTTTACAGAAGGGAGAGCGCAAAATGAGCTAGAATCGTTAGGAAAGTTATGCTAACAATGGCCATCAGATAGGGTTCAGTTACTAAAAAAGACTCACAGGACCCAAAATGACAATGTTTACAAATATACATTTTTTTCTGGAAAAGGTTACATTATAACAACAGCATTAAAGTAAGGATATGCGTCCCAGACAAAGGCTACCTCACAGGATTTCCAGCTGTCCTGTTTATGAGGGGTATACCAGACACAGTTTCTCCCTGAATCAGGAACCACCAACATGTGTGTGAAACACCTCAGATCCAGGAAATGCAAAATAGAGTCTTGATCCCAGATTCTTATACCCCTGGTGGTCATGTAGGCATGTCCTTGTTTTGTAATCAGTCACAGAGGCAGAACTCTCTGGGGTCTCATCAAGATCAGGGGCAAATCAATATCACTGTCATCAACATAAAATTCTGCCCCCAAAATCCTTGGACCCTTGATAGCAAAGCATTGCTATTAGTCATTAAGTTTCATGCCTTGATCAAGCAGGTACTTAGGCCAGGCCAATTCCAGTCCTGGAATTGGTAATGTGAATCACCGTCACAGCACAGAGCTCTTCACAAAAGAGGCAGACTTTGATAAAAACATCAAAGAACTGGTAGAACATGGCTCAGGAGAAAACAAACTTATTTCATGTTGTCTAGTTATTTTCTAGTCCAGCAGTTCTCAGAATATGGCCTAAAGATCTCTGGTGGTCCTCAAAACCCTCTGAGGGACTCTGCAAGGTCAAAACTATTGGCAAAATAATACTAAGTTAGTTATTTTTTCATACTCATTCTCTTGGTTGTGACAATGGCTTTTCCAAAGTTAACATGGTATGTCTGTGTAATATCACAATCTTGTGTGATTTAACAACAAATGGAACACAAAAGCAAATATGATAATATCTCCTAAATGTCTAAGAAATTGAAAAAAAAAAACCCTACTTTTTAAGAAGCAGTTTTTTTATAAAACTATTTTATGTTCATATGTAATTGGTTTATTATTATTTTAATAAACAAATAATAATAATAAATATTTATACCTATATTTTTAGATTTAATGTTTAATCCAGTAAATGTTGATAGATATAACCCATGTGAACATAAACTCTCTGCAGTTCTCCATAATTTTTAAGAATGTAAAGGTGTCCTAAGGAAAAAAAATAAAATAGAATAAAATAAAATAAAATAATGTAATCCAAAAAATGATCAGATTGGAGAGAAAATGTAGAGATTTTTGTCTTGGATTTCTGTAATTTTAATATACAACCTATAATAAAATTTTAAATTTATTATAAAATCTACTGTAGGTCGAGTGGCAAAAGGGAGATATTAATAGTTCAATTTTTTAAGTTCCTGTCATCTATGATAGAATGGTATATATTCAGCTTTTAATAATCTAGTCAAATGGAAATTAAAGTCGTCTTCTTTATACGCATAGACCCATGTGTATGTTTAAACAAGATATTGATAAATACTGTTCCAGCAGAGAATATACATACACCAAAGGCAGTCAATGTGCATTGACATAAAAATAACTAAAATTGTTCTTTTAATTATAGTTATGTAGTAATAACTAGACTGGAGAGAACTTCAACTCTTAGAATCGAGTGCATTGTCCAAAGAACATTCGAACAGGCAAGGTGTTTTCATTATACTTTTTATCTTAAATTTCTTTTGGTCTGAGTATCTTATGTTTATAGAAATCTCGGTGAATAAGCAGAATGGGAAAAGACTTCAAATGAAGGCCAGATATGGAGCACTTAGGAGAGCTGAGTAGAAAGGACAAGGTTCAAGATGGGGAGTAGAAGCAAATTAATTTGGATGGGTCAAGTGCATCAAATTGTGGGTGGCCGGTTGTAACAGATACAGTATCACTTAAAATGTACTTCAAATAGAAGGTGATGAGGAATGACCAAGAGTGAAGTTAACTTGGTGACAATAGCAGATAAAATCAGAGAGACTATTCTAAAATAGATACTATGAAAGGAAAACATTCAGCTCATTTGTTCAATAATGAATCAGTGAATCTATGGGGATGAAATAATTACTATTCTAGATCACAAAAATAGAAGATGAATACAACCTAGATCTTGTCCTCAAGATTCAGGAATTACATTACTATATTTATATATTTATCAGAATTGATTGAAATAAAAGTATCATTTAATTCAAATTGATTAAGCTCTAAATAATATTGTCCACCAAAAGATATTTTCATTAAGGGTATAGCTCGATGTTGTTAAAAGATTTTTTTTCTATGAATTCTGTAACAGAATTAGATTTTGGCATCTGACTCTTTCTTTCCCCAGAAGACCTTGAAAGAAATCTCCTTGGCTTCAAATAAGACTAATAGAAGTGGCATGCAGAATAATTATTGCCCCAAGCTTGGAATTGTCACAAAGATGAAAAGCAGTGGCCCTATCCCTTTTCTCTGTTAATAGGAAGAGTTTTAATAAGACCACTCCTACCTCCTGCCTCACCATGAGGTTCAGTGTTCAGTATAAAATATCAGATTAGGAGCTAAATCATATTTTATGGATGTACTGCAAATGTAAAACATTTCCCCACAAGTATGTTAATAAAAATCCATTCTTTTAAACAAATGGGATAAAAAAAAAAAAAAAAAAAAAAAAAAAAAAAAACCTCTTTCCCCACTGGATTGAGTCACCTGCCAGAAACTTCCAATTAAAAACTTATATTTAATATTTAAGATGAAAAATGAATACTAGCACCAGGGAACCAATGTCAGCAAAGTGAGACCACATAAAACATGCTGTAGTTTGCACAGTGGGATAATCAAACCTTCACAAACAAGAGGCTTCCAACCACTGAGCCTTATTTTCCTTCTGATTATACATTTCCCTCAAGCCTTCATGTGAAGTAGGCCAAAGCTTTCAAAATAATTTAAACACAGACACCCCCACAGACACACACAGAAACACCCAACACATTGACACCCACTTCCACACCCTCCCCACGTACATATACACCACACACACACACACAGGAAGAACCTGACAATATATCCATAGGGGCTACAGTACAGGGCAGATAGATTACCAAGGAAAGCTCATATGTAAATAAAGAATCTTATTTACCCACAACTAGGAGAAGCTCACTAAAATTACGGAACAATTTGATTTCAGTCCTGTTCTTTCTTTTTGTCAGTACAACCCATTTTCTTCACCCAGTTTCTGCTACTCAAAGTCTTTCAGTGCTTATGTGTTACTGATACAATCAACAGTTCCTCCAGTGACTCCTTCCTAAATATGTTGCACACTAAAAAGTGACCTCTTCCACCCCTCCCTGCTGAAATCTTCATAACATAATAGAACTCATTCCACCTAGTAAGACCTGTGGAGCCAATCTGCAAATTGTTGTAAAAGTTTGATACTCTATCTTTCCAATTCATGTTTAAATAGATAAATCCAAAGCAATCAATTAATTTATTTTTATTTTTTTTCTATTAAGGTGAAATTCAAACAACTGAAAATTAACTATTTTAATATAGTACTTCTAATTCTTTGAAATAATTACCAACTACCCATTTCTCATAAACAAACAAAAACAACCTGGTCCCTTTAAGACCGTCAGATGAGAGCATGCTGATACCTGGGCAAATCAGTATCATAGTAAGAATGGTTAGAACGCAGATAGGCTACCCAGGTTCCTTCAGACTTCGGCTCTACCACTTTCTAGCTGTGTGATTGGGGGAAAGTTGTCCTGTTTTTCTCTATATAAAATGGAGATAATTAAAATGCTTGCTTCATAAAATTTTTGTTAATATTAGAGGGCCCTTATATGGGTAAATATAAGAGAATGTCCAGTATAGTATATTCACATAAAAATACTTTATAAATAAATATTAGCTATCATAGCTTTTGGCAATACTACATTTCTCTCCTACTGTCATGTAACAAGCTCCAGAACACTCTGTTCATTAGTTGAATGAATTGGTACTGGGCTCATGTCGGCCTCTCAATTCCAAGTCCAGCTTTCTATTTATTTCTTACTTCTGTTTCTTCCCTATCTCTCTTTATCCTTTCCTATCCATTGTATACATATTCTCAACTGACATTCACACTTTAATATATTATAGGCATCTTCGCCACCCATAATGCTTCTTTTTCAGTTATTATACAACAAATAATAATCTTTAGCCATTATCTGACTCCACCACCCCTCAGCACATTCAAACTACTGACCACACTAATATTGAAATAGTCCCTGTACTTGCTTCCTTAAAAAGTACTTTCACAGGTTTTTAGCCCCTTTGAAGATGCTCTTTCTTTTTCTGCTTTGAAGATTTATGCCCTCTACCTAGATATTAAATTTTGACATTCCTTAAGTCTTGGGCCAACAAGTCTTTCTAGCCAATAATTTTTGTTCGATCAATCCATGTATGCATGAACATGTAAATGCCTGTTAGTTCCAAATCTTCTAGGGAATGAATCAACACAAATTTTCTTGGAAGTTTTTAATTTATAAATATGTTTGCTCCTTTCTTTGGTAATATTTTGGTTGCTTTGCCTTACTTCATACTAAAGGTGTAGTATCTCATCTACTGCCTGCAGATACTTATCATCCATGAACCTCCAACAGACTCTGTAAAATAGTTCAAAAGTTTTCATTTATTTTTTCACAAACTGTGCTAAGCACTTTGTATGCTTCTCATTTAATTCTGAGCACAATCTGCTAGATATGTATTCACAACCTCAATTAGAAGATGAAGATGTAAGTAACCAGAGGTTAAGTCACCCGTGCAAAGTGAACACATCCAGTGAATGTAGGAAACAGTATTAATACAGGGTCAGTGATACTCTAAACCTGCTACTCTTTCTGGTATTTCAACTTTCCCCTTAATAAAATTAGATCAGTCACATTTGTGTCTATACATAAAAACTGATTTTGAGGGCCGGCCCGGTGGCGCACTGGATAAGTGCGCCGCTTGGGAAGCGCGGCGGCGCTCCCGCCCGAGGGTTCGGATCCCACATACAGACCGGTTCCCGCTCACTGGCTGAGCGAGGCGCGGGAGCAGCACCGAGGGTTGCAATCCCGTTGCCGGTCCCCGGTCCGGTATGGGGGCGACACTGAGGGTTGCGATCTGTTGCCGGACACGGAAAAAGACAAAAAAAAAACTGATTTTGAGAAAAGATGATTAAATCAAATATCTAGTTCTTTCAGAAACAGACATTAAAGTATGTTTATGTGTGCCGATGTAGCTGGCAATTTGCCTCAAATCGACAGACGCAGTCTAGGACACCCTGAGAAATTGACAAATGGCGACAAGGCAATACAGAAAATAAACATTCCCTTCCATATCAAAAAATCACTGCACGACACTAAACTACTTTAAGCTATATTAAATCAGAACATCCAATATACGGAATGTAGGAATCTGTATTAAAAAATATATGCAGGTGATTTTGGAATAAAAATATTGAGGACTCTTTTAGAACCACTCCTACAATTTGTGACAGTGAATGCATCAATGCCAAGCTATTGAATGGAGGGCATATCACTCAATAAGCATATTAAGAATATAGGAATACAATGCTTATTTTTATGAATGTGCATATACTGAGCATACTCAAAAATGCCTTGTACAAATAGTAAAATTGTTTGAAGTTTCTTATATTCTTCGTACTTACATATGCAGTTGTTTGTGAGCAAAAAGGCAGTTTCTTCTTCATGGAAAGAAACAAAAATTGAGTTTGTATTATTTTCAAACTTGGTAGTACTTGGAGAGCTTTGCACGCAAATAATTTAGATTATAATTTTTCCTCTGCCCTATGTGGCAGTCCTACATTTTGTTCTGTATGTGTGTGTGTGTGTGTGTGTATTTGAGGGGATGCAACAAAAAAAGAATATTCAAAATAAATTCAAATGAATTAAGTTTGGTGGATTGGATTAGAAAATAGTGCTTTCATGAAATATTTGGATAAAGTTCGGAAGGATAACATTTAATAATTTAGCTTTTGTCTCAGTTTACATGCCACCTACATTTCTTCAGTAACCCAAGAACATGTTTTCAGTAGTGTGTTCGTAGTTCATGTAATAGTCAGGCAGTTGTACAGAGTTAGCTATTTTTAGTCAGGTGAGGCTGAGCCATCAGAAAAGCAGGAGCAGTAGGCAGTAGATCCTGAGATACAGAAATGTATTACATCTAGTTTGCTGGTTAGAAGACACTGTTATCCTTGCCTAAAGAATATTTCTGTAGAGGGTAGAGGCAAAGAAACCGATAATATAAAGTAGAAAATTGATTGCAATTAGACAATAGTAGACTCTAGTCTAGAACATTATGTAGCTCTTTTTAGAAGATTGGTTTGAGTTTGGGGAAACTATTCATGTGGCATTATTGAGCTATAAAACAGTGCTTATCATCACCATTTATAAGTAAGATAACAGATTGCTGATAGATTTGCGCATGGAAATAGAGTAGTAGAGTTAGAAGAGAACTTGAGAAGTACTGGATCCAATTCACTCATTAAATATACAGTTCACATGGAAAATGGCAGAAGTCAAACACTTAATGGGATCCTCCAGTTAGAAGATATTTCCATGTGTAAATTGGTACCTCTAAACTCACAGAATTTCAGAATTGTAGGGGGAAAAGCATAAATTCCCCAAGAGGGTGACTGGAAGTGATGGTGAGCAGAGGCACTCCTATTTTCACTCTTTCTCCTTTGACCAATCTATTTTGCCTTTCAAGGACACTGCATCACATAACAATTATTGATTTGGGGTATATGCTGAATTTTGGAGGATGGCATCCCATTTATACAAGGTATCATTTCCAAGTTAAGTTCTCAGCTATGACTTTAACAGGCTGTTCCATATTTTGGTCAGGCTGACAGCTTCTGAATAGTACAGTATGTTATGAGACTAGTGAAGCCCATAGTCAAAAGCCTACTACCACACCTCCTTGCTAAAGTGGGTCCCTTGTAAAGTGGGTCTCTCAGTTTGGTGCAATATACTTTAGGGTCATGTGTTAATGGATCAAATATCTTTCAGCCTTTTGATAGTGGTGCCGCCTCAAGCCATGCGATTAAGAAAGGAACCCTCATGCTTGGAATATGGGCTGATCAGTCAATATAAATCATTTCTTCTTCAAAAGTGAAAGAAATCCAATTTAATCAACTAGATTCCAAATAACTGGTTGGTGTCCCTGAGGAATCTCTAGGAGATATTACACACACAAATGCATGCACACACACACACACACACACACACACACACACACATACCCCAAGTATATATATCCTGTATTCCTATGAAGATTCTAGATTTACTCAGTCTCAAATCCATTTTTATTTCCATGATACCTAGAACAAAGGAGGAAAACTGAATTGTTTTAAATAAATAAATGAACTTATTTTTAATACCAAGTCATATTGTATCTGCAAATTGACTTATTTCTTTTTGGTAAATTTTATTTTATCTTCAGATTTTTAATGTGGCATCACAAATACCCACTGCTATTTACAGTAACAGGTAACTGTACCACTGGGCTTTGGAATGCTCAGAACACAGCTTATATATTAAATTATTTTTTTAAGATCTTTCCTTTGGATTGTTCTTGTTTTTCTAGATCTTGAAGGTGAGGTTGAACCTAAAGTTAGTAGACATAAGAAATAATTAAGATCAGAGCAGAATTAAATGAAATAGAAACCTGAAAAACAATACAAAGGATGAATAAAACGAAAAGTTGGGTTTTTGAAAAGATAAACAAAATCGACAGACTTTTAGCAAGATTAACTAAGAAAAGAAGAGAGAAGACCCAAATAATAAAAATTAGAAATGAAAAAGGTGATATTATAACTGACACCTCAGAAATATAAGGAATCAATAGAGACTACTATAAACAAATATATGCCAACAAATTTGAAAATCTGGAGGAAATGGATAAATTTCTGGATGCATACGAACTACCAAAACTGAGCCAAGAAGATATAGAAAATCTGAACAGACCAATAACAATAAAAGAGATTGAAGTTGTTATCAGGAGGTTCCCAATACAGAAAAGCCCAGGACCAGATGGATTCACTGCAGAGTTCTACCAAACCCTCAAAGAGGAACTGATAACAATTCTCTACAAACTGTTTCAAAAGATTGAAACAGAGACCATTCTCCCAAACTCATTTTATGAGGCAAACATCACCCTGATACCAAAATTAGACAAAGATGCATCAAAAATAGAAAACTACAGGCCAATATCCTTGATGAATATAGATACAACAATACTCAATAATATACTAGCTAACAGCACATACACAAAATTATACATCACGATCAAGTGGGATTCATCCCAGGGATGTAAGGTCGGTTCAACATATGCAAATCAATAAATGCAATACACCACATCAATAAAAGGAAAGACAAAAGCCATATGATCATCTCTATAGATACTGAAAAAGCATTTGACAAAATGCAACATTCTTTCATGAAAAGACTCTCTACAAGTTAGGCATAGACAGAAAGTATCTCAACACAATTAAAGCTGTATACAATAAGCCCACTGTCAATATCATCCTAAAAAACAGGAACTAAACAAGGATGCCCACTCTCACCACTCCTATTAAACATAGTGCTAGAAGTACTAGCAAGAGCAATCAAAGAAGAGAAGGAAATAAAGGGCATCCAGATTGGAAAGGATGAAGTCAAGCTGTCCCTGTTTGCACATGATATGATCCTATATACTGAACAGCCCAAAGCCTCTATAAAAAAAACTCCTAGAGTTGATAAATGATTTCAGCAAAGTTGCAGGATACAAAATCAACACACAAAAATCTGTAGCATTACTATACTCCAACAGTGAACATGCAGAAAAAGAAATCAAGAAAGCTAGCCCATTTACAATAGCCTGTTACACTTGCCTCTGTGCAATGGAGACAAAAAAAGGATTACTCAAAACACCATGAATGCCATGAGAGGCCCAAAGTGACTGCACTTCAGCAAATCCCCTGTTAGAAGGAGAAAGCTGAATGTGGCAGCCTTGATTCAAAGTTAGCTTCTCTTTTTTATTGTAAAGACAAGGAAGTTTCACAAGAAAATTCAGTTGATTCAATCATCAAAGAAAGACATAAAAAGAAAGGCAGTGTAAAACTAGTAGCAGCAGTAAAATTAACAATGTGACATTCCAGAATGCAATTTGTAAAAGCTAAGTCGATTCACCAACAAACAGCTTGCCCTTAGCAAACATTTTCTTTTTTACATATTTTTCCTACAGCGATTTCCTCAGTAAATTTAAACAACAATCAAGCAGCTTCCTCCAGATATCTTAACAACAATCAGTAGGTTAGTTAAAAGTCCTTCGAGCTGGAATCGAACCAGTGACCTAATATAGTCAAAGTATACAATCCCATCCCTAGACAGTGATTAGAATTGACTGGGTGGGTTTTTGCCAAGTTATCTGTGGACTTTTGTCCTCTACTCAAGAGCTTTAGCCCCATACATGCATTTACCTAAGAATCCCATTCTAAGATCAAAGGAGAATCAAGATTTCTAACCTCTCAACAATAGCCACCAAAAAAATAAAATACGTAGGAATAAAGCTGGCCAAGGATGTGAAAAATCTCTACGAAGAGAACTACAAACCACTGTTGAGAGAAATTAAAGAGGACACAAGAAGATGGAAAGATATCCCTTGCTCTTGGATTAGAAGAATTACCATTGTGAAAATGTCCATATTACGCAAAGTGATCTACAGATTCAATGCAATGTCCATCAAAATTCCAATGACATTTTTCTCTGAGATAGAAAAAGCTATCCAGACATTTATATGGAAAAACAAAAGACCACACATAGTCTAAGCAATCCTGAGCAAAAAAAATAAAGCTGGATGCATAACACTACCTGACTTTAAACTATATTACAAAGCTATAATAACTAAAACAGCATGGTACTGGCATAAAAACAGACACATGGATCAACGAATAGAATAGAGAACCCAGAAATCAATCCATACACCTACAGCCTTCTGATCTTTGACAAAGGCAGAAAATCTACATACTGAAGAAGAGACTGCCTTTTCAACATGTGGTGCTGGGAAAATTGAATATTCATATGTAGGAGAATGAAACTAGACCCATACCCTTCACCATATACCAAAATCAACTCAAAATTGATTAAAGAATTAAATATACACCCTGAAACAGTAAAACTCCTTCAAGAAAACATAGGGGAAACACTCCAGGAAGTAGAGTGGGTACAACTTTATGAATATGACCCCAAAAGCACAGGCCCCCAAAGGAAAAATAAGCAAATGGGATTATATCAAACTAAAAAGTTTCTGCACAGCAAAAGAAACAATCAACGGAGTAAAAAGACAACCAACAGAGAGAGAGAAAATATTTGCAAAATATACATCTGACAAAGGATTAATATCAAGAATATATAAAGGAACTCAGACAACTTTATAGCAAAAACAAAATAACTCAGTTAAAAAATGGGCAAAGGAACTGAATAGACGTTTCTTAAAGGAAGATATATTAATGGCTAACAGACACATGAAAAAATGCTTGACCTCACTCAGCATCTGGAAAATGCAAATCAAGAACACTTTGAGATACCATCTCACTCCAGTTAGGATGACTAACATCCAAAAGACTGAGAATGATAAGTGCTGAAGAGGTTGTGGAGAAAAAGGAACTCTCATACACTGTTGGTGGGGCTGCAAAATGGTGCAGCCTTTATGGAAAATGGTATGGAGGTTCCTCAAACAATTACAGGTAGATCTACCATACAAACCAGCTATTCCACTGTTAGGAATATACCCAGAGGAACGGAAATCATCATGCTGAAGGGATACCTGTACTCCAATGTTTATTGAAGCACTATTTACAATAGCCAAGAGTTGGAACCAGCCCAAATGCCCGTCATCTGATGACTAGGTAAGGAAACTGTGGTATATCTACACAATGGAATACTACTCTGCTATAAAAAAGAATGAAATCCTACCATTCACAACAACATAGATGAACTTAGAGAAAATTATATTAATTGAAACAAATCAGGCACAGAAAGAGAAATACCACATGTTCTCACTTATTTGTGGGAGCTAAAAATAACTAAATAAATAAACACACAAATAAATCAAGGAGTGGGGGGAAGAAGACAGAATAACTGCAAAAATAACTTGAACTATTTAAGTCAAGTGAACAGATTGATAAGGGAGGAGGGAAGGGGGAGAGGAATGGGTAAAGGGGCATGAAAATCAACTACAATGTATATTGAGAAGTAAAATTTAAAAAAAAATCTTTCCTTTGAATTGAAGACTAAAAACTAGAATTACTTATAAGGATGTTGGCAAAAACGGTACAAATTTAAATATTATAACCAAGGGAAAGCAGTAGAGCCTTTTTAGCCTGGAAATACTACATGTTATTGAGCATAGGAGGGTATGAAAGAAAGATATATTGACATCTTTAAAGGGATTTCTCCATATGTTAGTAAGAGAGTAAAACTAGGCTCAAGGAAAAGCTGTAGAGAGAAGGTTTGAAGTTTAGAACAGGGACAAATATTCTAATAGAGTTTTGCATGTGATAGAAGGGCAGGGTCATGGCTCAGTCCCTTGTTCTTTAAACATTTGTATTGACTGCATACTTTGTACTAAGCCTTTCCTAGATAGATGGAATACAGAAATAAATCAAGCATGGATGATTTCTAGTATTAAGGACATCATAGTCTTTTGAAGAGATAAATATGTAGACATATGACTGCAATCAAGTGTTCTATTTTTAATGATATTGCATATTGGGATCCAAAAGTGGGTAAGGCCCATCATACTTGGGAAGGTGACATGAGGAGAGGTTGTTTGCTCACTGAAAAAAATTTTAGGGGGTAGAAGGTGGGCAAGGAAAAGCAAAATGATCACCCTTCAGCATTGCTGTGGTGGAGATTCCTGCCTTGAATCAAAGTTGGAATTAACCGCTCTTCTCCACTCTTCTCTATCCTATTAATTCTTACCATTTTCTTCATAGAATTTATAACTAACATTTTCAGTCTCATCCATCTAATAGTTAATATACTTACTGCCTTTCGCTACCATGCTGGAAAGGGAGAACCTAGTTCACAGTTCTACCCCCAGTATTTACATCACTGACTGGCATAGTACAGGTGCTCAGTAGATGTCTTGAATGAAAGAAGAAAAATTATTCCAGATTTGTCTATGACTCTAATATCTGATATGTAATATATGGTACTTTGAATAAGATGTATCATTGAATTTTCCTATACTTCATGTAACAGTACTCTGGGAGGCAAACATAAAATTTCCGTTTTGAAGAGCAGTCACATCTGGGTGTCATTTACATTGAAATGTGCCATGTGCTTTAACTCAATGATAATTAGACTTAAAGTTTGACTATATTGATTGAAAGGCAACAAACTGCAGCTCTCTCTGGTCATAGTTATTAAGCACCTGTGATTAATTGGGAAATAGCAGCAGGTGGGCCTATGTGTCCCCAGACTCAGAGGCATAGAAATGAACACAGATTTTCACAGGGAGGCAAACTTTTCTCAACCTTCTTACTCTCAAAACCTAACATTTTATTTTTATACCAAGAGGATATGTTTTAATTACTGAACACCAAATTAGGACTTTTCAAAGCCACAAATAACAGATTTTTCAATATAAAACCCCTCATGCAAAGATATCATACTATGCAAGTCAACCAATAAGGAACTTGTAGATTTGGAAAAGCTGGGTTGTGTTATAGGTGTCATATACAACCTCTGATGCATACTTATGTTGTATATCTGCTTTGTATGTTATAGTTTACAATTGTTCAACTACAGGACCTTAGATATCAGTATTTCCAAGCCTACAACACAGACTGAGTGACCTTCTCTGGTGGTTTCATGCTGCTAATTATTTGGCTCCCAGAAACATCAAGAAACTGCCCCCAAAATGAGGCCAATGCCCAAGGAGGGGGCATTTGAAGACATCCACACAGTAGGAGCCATAGTCCAATTGTTATTCTCCCTTTGATCTGGGAGGGAAAAAATACCTGACAAAGATTAAACTCAAATATTTTCTTCTTTCTAAAAAAATGCTTGTTCAGGTCCAGAAATATCTCTGAACGTAGGTACCAATATGTGCTTGATTCATTGAAGCAGATGTGTTTCATAGACTGCCCCACAAGTTCTGTGACCTTGGGCTTTCATTCTGCACCTCAGAGGGAATTCTGGCTTTCCTCTTCTATAATTGCTGTAATTCTCTGTTGTCATATGCTTTTGCAAGGTGACAGAACACTCCTGGGTGCCTCCTTTTGTCTGCTCACATACTGATTGATGCAAGCATTCACGGCTTTTAAGTGTGTTGGTAATTTAACTCTGTTAATCTCTTTGTTGTGTCTCAGATGAGTATATCAGATCTACATTGTTTACAGGCAAGAGGTTCAGGAGAGAGAATTTTAACTATCCATATATTTTTCGTATATGTTTTTTGCAGCAGCACATTTTAGTGAAAACATCATGGGTTTTAGTGTCCCAAAGACTTTACTTTTAAGTTCAAATTTTGCCTTTTATTAAAAGTACAATTTCTGGTGATTTACTTAACTACTTGAGATTCAGTTTTAAAAACTACAACTCACCACATTCCATTGGAAAGTACTAGATACACAAACAAGAATCAGGAATGGTCCTTTCTTTCAAAAGGTCCATGATGTGGTGAAAGAGAAGGATATAAAAATAGATTATTTCAATATAGTAAAATTCTAAGATATGTATAGATATTAGGATATCTTAGAAGTACAGAGGATGGGAAGAATTTTATCTTAAGTAAGACATTTTTACGTAAGTGCAGTTCCTAATTTGCGGAATAATGATGAACTAGCCATAATTTCTCTATGTATATATTCTTTCAGTAATATCTGGCACTCAACTCTTCGAGGTTAGAATATAAACGTGTTTCTTCCTTCAAAATTCAGATGCAGTTCAACCTTCACTGTAAATTCTACTTGGCTACTTCTTTCTGCATTGCTAACTCTTTTCTTACAAAGCCCTTAACACCATGCCTGCAGTAGCTCACATTTTATCTCTTATTTCTAGGCTGGGTTTGAATTTACTTTAAATACTTCATCTGTCTTTTCTCCACAGTAAGATTAAAAGTTTCTAGAAAAGCCTAAGCACACGTGGACTCATTTTATCTCTTCCCACTGTACTATGTATAATGCACCTAGGAAATGTTCAATAAATAGTGGATAGATACACTTTAATGGGATAACTTTTGTCTCTCACGGTCCTGTTTATGAGCAGAATGCTATAGGCTCCCAGTGAATGTTCTTGATTCAATTACTTATTCCCCTTTTCCTTGAGGGCTTTTTTTACTGTAATATCCAAGTGAACTTTAACAAAACTATATACTTCAAACTTATCTGTATCTCCATTCTTATGTCCACATTAAATAGTAACAGGAATATAAAAGTTCAGACCTTATAAAATTACACTCTTCTTTGCTATAAAGTATATGACTAAAGACTTTCAGAGAAGTGTCCTTGTAGACCTCTTATTGTAACTATTCTGAGAAAATGTAGTTACAAAATATAAAATTTTCATCACAGTCTTCCCTTTTTGAAAGAATGAAATGTGAAAAACACTGGTATTTCCCAAAACTAGGCTAGCATTTCTCTTAAAATCAAAACATTATTCATTACAGTTTCATGATGATGAATTCACTCTGAAGGTGTCTTTCTTTTTTTTTTTCTCTTCTGCATAATAGACCTGCTCATAGAAAAGACTGTGTCACAAATGTTTCTAGGGGAATTTGTTTTATGTAAGCATAAGCCATGTGGCATATTAAACCTATTACTTTAAAAAAAGACAGAGTCATCATATGTTAGCCATTTGTTAGAGACATGGATGGGGTTGGATAGAGGTGGGTCTTGGTTTTTTTATTTGCTAAATGAGCATGAATCTCACCAAGTCAAGTAGAGTCAATGTTAGCAAACCTCTCTGGGCATGACGGATGAGAAGACTTAACATTTATGAGTATTTGTTATTTGTTAAAAACTTTCCCAGATTCTTTATAATCATTTTCCAACTTAACTCTTAGAACTCTGAAATAAACTCTATGACACTGTAGCCTACTGCTCTATTTTTGCTGAGTATCAAGCCACTCCTCTTTAATGGCATAAAATAAACACATTTTATGATGCTCATTTATTCTATGGATAAGAAATTTGGACTGTGGCTATCGTTTGTCTCTCCCCCAATGCCTTACTTAGCTGGGAGGATTCAACTATTAGGGGACAGGAATCATTTGAACACCTCTTCATTCAGACATCTGGCACATGCACATCTGGTACATTTAACTTTAGATACTCAACATCTGGGCTCAACTGGAACTGTCATCCAAAGTGCCTACATGTGGTATCTTCATGCAGCTTGGGTTTCTCATAGCACGTAGAACAAGGCAGAAGCTATGTGGACTCCACTCCACACACATTCGGAAAAACTGTGAAGCAACTCTTAGCCTAGCACTAGTCATCCAAGGTTCTCTTTTTTAGTTTTGTCCTACTGTCATTATAAGTAAGTGGTAATATCTTACTGTTAAATCCCAGGGGCAAATCAAGAAACATTGTGCTATATGCATGTTTATATGTTTTGATATGTGTATGAAAGAAAATCTCTAACATTTTGAACCAAGAAGAAAAGACAATTTTTTTTCTCTGAAATGGATTGAAAAGTATTTTCCATGATGAAAAGGTCTCTATATAAACACAAGAAATTAGCAGATATTTGCTTTTGACTCAGACACAAATGAAAATAAAACACAATTATATGATTTAAAATATTCTTTGAAATGTACAAAGAGAAGAATCGGGTTTTAGTTTTTTTCAGGGTCTTTTTGTTTTGTTGAATCTGAAAAACTGAGAGGAGGAGAAAGGTTTCAAAATCCGCTAACTGAGGGTTTTAGTTTTTTTCAGGGTCTTTTTGTTTTGTTTTGTTTTGTTTTGTTGAATCTGAAAAACTGAGAGGAGGAGAAAGGTTTCAAAATCCGCTAACTGAACCTCTATGATCTTTTTAAAAATGGGAAATAGGAGTGATGCCTCTGAGAAAGATAACTCCAAGGGCTTGTCGCTCACAGAAATACTAAAAACTCAACAAAAACAATAGGAATCGACTATGTCAGAACTCTGGAAAAGAGAAAATTTTTATAGCAACTGAACACTGAATCAAGAAAAAGCAAATAAAGTTTCCCAAGATCGCTGACTAGAGAGGTCTGGTGCTAGTCCCCTCTCCATAAAAAAAGACCAAAACAACAGCCAATCAAAAATATTTTGACCAGAATGACTGAGGAAACACACTGCAGAGCACCAGGAGACTGACAAGGTCCTTGCAAAGTGTGGAAGAAGGAAATAGCATCATAGAGAGCAGAACAGGGCATTCAGCCTCTGCCCAGCACAAGTACGGGCCAGGAACCAGGTGGCGCAAAGTGTGGAAGAAGGGCATAGCATCGTAGAGAGCAGAACAGGGCATTCAGCCTCTGCCCAGCACAAGTACGGGCCAGGAACCAGGTGGAGAGCAGCCTTTCTTCTTTCTATACTATGCCTCTAAGAATCTACTGGTTCCTGCAGCATCCACACAGGCTTGCTCCAGGCTCACCAGCTGAGCCAGTAGCTGCTGCAACAGCATCCATCTGCTCACTGACCAACATTAGATCACCCAACCCAACAAGAAACCCAACCTAACAAGAACTGGCCAAAGTCCCCACTGACTAGGCCGCAAATGCACAATGGCACACTGCAACTAATCAATTAAAAATGAAAGAAGGCAGTAATGAAGAAAGTGAGTAACAAATGTATAGAAAATATGTAGCAAAATGTCAGAGTGAATCCTTTCTTACCAATAATTACTTTAACAACTTCAGTTAAGAGGCCAAGATTAGCAGAATGAGTTGGGGGGGGGGGTTAAGAAACTAGATCCCAGTTGTGCTGTATACAAAAGACTTATTTTCTATCCAAAGAAATAAACAGATTAATATGAAAAGATGGAAAAATAAATTTTACACAAATACTAATTAAAAGAAAACATCTGGAGTATGAATGCTAATATCAGACAACATATACTTGAAGTAAAAAACTGTTGCAAGAGAATGACAGCATATATTGATAGGAGAGCTAATTTATGAAGAAATATAATAATTATAATCATATATGAACCATAAAACATAGCCCTAAAATACATGAAGCAAACATTGAGAGAATTTTGAAGAGATAAACAATTTTACATTAATAATTCGGTACCACATTACCCCACTTTTAATAATGGATAGAACAACCAGACAGAAGATGAATAAGAAAATATGTAACCTGAAAATCACTATAAACCAATTAGAACGACCAAACATATGACAGAACATTCCAATCAACAACAGCAGAATACAGATTCTGCTCATTTGTGCATGTAACATCCCCAGGATATAGTATATGTTAAGCCACAAAACAAGTCTCAATAAATTTAAAACTATTGAAATCATATAAAGTAGCTTCTCAAATGACCATTGAATGAAGCCAGAAATCAATTTCAGAAGAAAAACTGGAAATTTTACAAATATGTGGAAATTCACCAACACAAATTAAACAGTCAATGGGCCAAAGAAGACATTATATGGGAAATCATAAAATACTTAGAGATGCAGTAAAATGAGTGCTAAGAGGGAAGTTTATAACTGTAAAATCCGCATTAAAGAAAAGAAAGATCTCAAATCAATATCCTAATTATATACCTAAAATAATATAAAGAAAAGCAAATTAAACCCACAGCTACCAGAAGAGAAATAAAAATTATGATGGAGTAAACAAAATAGACAATATAAAAACAATAGAATAATAGAATCAAAAAATCAAAAGTTAATTAATTGAAAAAATAATGCAATTGACAAAACTTCAGTTAACTTTACTAATAAAAATGAGAGAAGATACAAAAAAAACTCATTTCTGAAATGAAAGTGGGGATAATATTACTCAAACCTTACAGAAATTCAAAAAAGTAAATTACAAGAACAATTACATGAACCATTGTAAAACCACAAATTAGATAAGATAGATGAACAAATTATTAAAGACACACAATTACCAAAACTAATTTAACAAGAAATGGAAAATCTGAACAGACCAATAACAAGTAAAGAGACTGAATTAGTAATCAAAAATCTTCTAACAAAGAAAAGATCAGGAACAAGTAGCTTCATGGATGATTGTACCAAACATTTAAAGAACAAATAACACTAATCCATTTCAAACTCTTCCAAAGAATAAAATAGGATAGAGCACTTCCTAACTCACTCCATGAGGCCAGTATTACCCTGATACCAAAGTAGAAAGCAAAAGCACAAGAAAACTATAGATCAATATCACTTTTGAAAATAGATGCAAAAATCCTCAATAAAATATTAGCAAACTAAAGCCAGCAGCATATTAAAGGATTATACACCATGACCAAGTGAGACTTATCTTAGTAGTACAGTGTTTCAATATTAGAAAACTAATCAATATAATTCATATCCAAAGGGGGGAAAAACCACATCATTATATTAGTTGATGGAGAAAAGCATTTGACAAAATTCAACACCACTTCATAATTAAAAAAGCAAACAAACAAAACAAACAAACAAAAACTCTGAAAAATAAGAACAGAAAAAGACTTCCTCAACTTGGAAAAATAAACTTGAAAGAGCTCAAGCGTCCAATTAAGAAACTGAAGCAACACAGTGGACCAAAAAATGGAAAATAACTGCATAGAAAGAATTGCTAGAGACAGCTAGATACAAAGAAAAAGTCAGGGGCTATTATTATCATCCATGTAGCAGGTGCAGCCTTTATGGAAAATGGTATGGAGTTTCCTCATACAATTACAGATAGACCTACCATATGACCCAGTGATCCCACTGCTGGGAATATAGCCAGAAGAATGGAAATCATCATGCTGAAGGGATACCTGTACTCCAATGTTTATTGCAGCTCTATATACAATAGCCAAGAGCTGGAATCAGCTGAAATGTCCATCATCTGAGTGGATAAGGAAACTGTGGTACATCTACACAATGGAATACTACTCTGTTATAAAAAAAAAACAAACAAAAAAAAACACGAAATACCGTAAGAGAAAATTATATTACATGAAACAAGTCAGGCACAGAAAGAGAAATACCACATATTTGTGGGAGCTAAAAATTAATAAAACATACAAACAAATACAGGGTGGGGGAAGAAGACAGAAAAACCACAAAAATTCCTTGAACTATTTAAGCGAAGCACAGATACGATGGGGGGGGGGGGGGGGGAGAGGAAAAGGTAAAGGGGCATAAAAATCAAGTGCAATGTATTTTGAGAAGTAAAATTTAATTTAATTTAATTTTAAAAAATAAAAATAAAAATAATCAAATGTCGATTCATCATCTTTAAGTTTTTGTTTTTTAAACTACTGCAGCTAAAACTAGTGGTTCCATTCTTTGCGTCAAAAGAAATACAAGTATGCATATCTTTACAAATTATAAAACTCCCTTTCTATCCTCTTCTCACATTCATCTTTGTCAAATGAATGCATTTTAAGTGGATAAAATATCACCAGCTCCGGTGTCTATTTTCAGTTGAACACAACTCTCAGTTTAGAACTGAACACATTGAAGCAACTGATTACCATAAGTTGCAACATGTTACAGTTGCACATTTAAATATTTTTTAGAAACTGGTGGCATGAAAAGAAAAGAATAAACTAAGATCTGCATATCAAACCCTTCTACCGCCTTCTTTTCTACATTTTTATATAAGAGATAACTTTTTCTCCTGCTGTTCCTCTTTGACTATCTTCTCATCACCCTTTCCAGTGGGTGAACAGATCTACTGGTTTGCTGCAGAAGCACTGCCGCTGAACAGTGGGGCTCATCTCTGGCCTGACTTTAATCATCTTTGTTCATGTACTTCATTTTCATTCTGGACACCTGGATCCCTTTGCATCTATTAATAGGGAACTTGGGTGGCAGGAAAATTTCTAATATATTATTTAGAATTTGCATATTTTAGAGCACTTCTAAAGATGTCATAAAAACATCAAACCATGTGAGACTGGTTCCATGCATATTTGGAACCATAAATTAACCATATCACCACAGACATACTAACCATCAGGAATGCCTTACCCTCATGTTTTTTATTCTTAGATCATTCTTGCTGTGTATTACTAAGTTTTTATGGCTTTTGTGCACATCTAGATACTATATCATGAAAAAGATTGAGTAAATTGTGGATTTGGTGGATTCAGAAATGTATAATCACCCAGAAGAAAATAATCATGTGATTTGGGTTTTTTGTTTTGTCTTGTTTTGTTTTTGGACAAGGGGCAGTTGTTGTTTTCTTTTCTTTTTAGCTATGCATTTGAAAATTTTAACATTTTAATGACGCTTGTACATAATGCATGCATACCACTTTTGTTCTTGGTTTGTAAATTATGTAAACTTTGCCTTTTTATACATGAACAAAACCATGTTTCTAAAGGCTACCTTTGTATTCTCCCCTGTTCCTCTTGAGCCTTGAATTTGACCTCTGCGGCAATAAACCAGCATTTCTGAAACGCCCAAGGTCATTTTTTAAAGAAGAATGCACAGAATTGTTACACTTTTAAGTGCTGCAATTGAAAGATACAGTTACTCAGAATTCTCTATTTTGATTAAATTCTTGCAAAGTATCCCTACTGCAATTTGTGATACAATGCTGTACCCTAAAGTGTATTTTTTTTTTACTAACAGATAACTTATTATGGCACGTCAACACAATTTCTGTTTAGGTAATACACCACTACATTCTGTTAATCAATCATTAGGTGTGACTGAATTTCTTTTTGCAGTTATTAAAAATNCCTTTTTATACATGAACAAAACCATGTTTCTAAAGGCTACCTTTGTATTCTCCCCTGTTCCTCTTGAGCCTTGAATTTGACCTCTGCGGCAATAAACCAGCATTTCTGAAACGCCCAAGGTCATTTTTTAAAGAAGAATGCACAGAATTGTTACACTTTTAAGTGCTGCAATTGAAAGATACAGTTACTCAGAATTCTCTATTTTGATTAAATTCTTGCAAAGTATCCCTACTGCAATTTGTGATACAATGCTGTACCCTAAAGTGTATTTTTTTTTTACTAACAGATAACTTATTATGGCACGTCAACACAATTTCTGTTTAGGTAATACACCACTACATTCTGTTAATCAATCATTAGGTGTGACTGAATTTCTTTTTGCAGTTATTAAAAATCTCAAATTTCTATAAATGCAAAATGGAGCTTTTTTATTAAAAATATTGCCATAAAAAAGTGACATTTTTATGAAAGGAGGCTTTGTTTTGTTTTGTTTTTCCAATTCAAAACAGATCAAAAAGAGACCTGAACAATATTCAAGTCATTCGATATCAGTCTTACTTGTTTTCATTATGTAACCTTTTGCTAATCATACATATTAATATGTAGCATTCTATGATTTCCCAAAGTAGAAGTCATATTATGAAATTAAAATCCTCCATCATATGGGCCAGGGTGGTGGGGGACTGAGGTCCTCAGCCATGCTGCCCCTGACACCTGCAACCAGCCCAGCAAAGACTACCAAGCTGACACCAGAAGTGCCCTGGGCTGCAGAGCTGGGGTTGTGGGCGGCTAAGGCTTTAGCCATGGCCCCCTGACATCTGCACCCAACCCAGCAATGGAAGCCCCTTGGTCTCCCCTGTGGAAATGAGAGGGGTGCCACAGGCCTCAACCATACCCCTCCTACTTCCTCCTTCCATCCTATTTCCTTCCCCTTTCCTCTCTCCTCCTCCCTCAACTGCTTCACAACATCATAGAATGTAAGAAAAGTAATATTCATAAATGTATTTTTTAAAAAGAAAAAAAAATCTTCCATTGTGGTTTTATAATTCATCAATATGCATGCTGAAATAAAATAATTGCTTTCTAAGTGAGATAGAACCCCACCAAAGAAGGAAAATCATCCTGACAAATCAACACCCCACACCCAGATTTCTCAGAATATGCCACAGTGTAGGGAGAGTTATAAGGTCTTGTCTGCTTTACCAATGAATTAATTAACACACCCTATGAGGACAGTTGTACACATATACCAATGGGAGGGATTGGGGATAGTAAATAAGAAAAAAAAATGAATTGAATTAAAAAAAATTGGTTATGATCTCGAAAGTTGCTTCCATAACTGAGTTTATGATTCTAGGGCACTTGCCTAGAAAACATCTTGATCAAGTATTTTTATTCTATTTAAATTGATAGACCTTGTAAATGTAAAGTTTACATTGTGTGTGTGTGTGTATATGTGTGTGTTCAGCCAGACCATGCAACGAGTTAATCATTAAATGGAGGTTATGGAAATAAGATATTATATTTCACCAAATATTATATATTATTAATGTTAGACTTGCCATACTTGCCCTCTCATATTATTTAATTAGTCCAAACCTGATAAATAAATCCTTCTAGTATTTTCAATCATGATGTTTTAAAAGGAACATCAATAGTATATAAATATAGGCCTCATATGCATTCAATATTTAGGGTAAACAACATTAATAATATCTATTGTAGATGTGTCAGTGTAAGTTCCAATGTAAGTTTATTGACTGTAACAAATATACTACTCTGGTGTGGGATGTTGCTAGTGGGAGAGTCCTTGTGGGGGGCGGGGGGCAGAGGTTTTGCGATAACTCTCTGTACTTTCCACTCTATGTTGCTATTAACCTAAAACTGCTCTAAAATGTAAAGTTGTGTGTGTGTGTGTGTGTGTGTGTGTGT
>NW_007728565.1:449889-469728 GCF_000696425.1 Galeopterus variegatus
ATAATGGACTGAGCATATACTAGATTACATTGAAAATCCAGGTATTAATTTGCTCATTTTATAAAGAAAGTATTAAACTCAGATTAATTTCTCATTCAATAATCCTTTAATTTTAGCACACGCTTTCAAATTTTCTTAGTGGTTTGAATTCTTACATCCTATATAACCCAGGCCAAGAAAAATATTAGGTTCAGCATATTTAGCATTCTCCAATTAAAAGATGATACCCACAAAGTTAACAAAAAGGAAAATTTTTTAAGTTCTTAAGTTTTTACAATGAAATTTGTAATCTACCATTCACATCATACCCAAACTCATATTTTTACTTCTTTTTTACTTTATTGCTTGCTCTTGTGTTTTTTTTTTTTTTTTTCTGTGTTGACATATGTAAACAATAGAGACCTAAAGTAACAAAATGTAGTGAAAAATTTCTCATTTTGGAATCAACTTTCTTATTTGTGACCTTGGGGAACTTACCTTCTAGGAGCCTCCCTTTCCTCTTCCTTAACACGGGAATTCAAACGACTACAGATTGAACTGCCATATGACCCAGCAATCCCACTTCCAGGTATAAACTCAAAAGAATAGAAGTCATCATGTTGAAGGCATACTTGCACCCCCATGTTTATCGCAGCTCTATTCACAATAGCTAAGATAACCAATCTAAATGTCCATTGACAGTGGATAAAGAAAATATGGTACATGTATAAAAGGGAATTCTACTCAGCTGTAAAAAGAACGAAATTCTACCATTCCCAGGAGGATAGGGGAACTTGGAGAAAATTATAAGTGAAGTAAACCAAGTACAGAAGGAGAAATACCACATATTCTCACTCATATGTGCGAGATAAAACAAATAAACAAACAACAATAAAAGCCAAACAAATTAATAATAAGTTGAACTGTTAAAAAGAGAGAGAACTGTGGTTACTAGAGGCAGGAAAGGGAAGTGGGTGGGGTGATAGTGAGACGCTGGTTAATAAAAACAGAATTTCAGGTAGGTAGAAAAAATCAGATCTATTGGTGCACAGTCGACCCAGGAACCTATAATTAACAATGATTTATTGCATGTTATCAAATGACTAGAACAGATCAAATGTGAGATCAAATGTGCCCATCATAAAGTAATGATTAAGTTATGAAATAAGAATATGCTAATTGCACCAATTAGATCATCACACTTTGTATACATATATTGAAACATAACTCTGTACCCCTAAATATGTGCAATCAATAAGTTTCAACAAAAAAATTAAATAAAAAATGGAATTCAAATACCTACCTTAAGAGTGAAAATTAAATAAAATAATGCAATTTAAGAAATTGGATGGTAGTCAGTATTCAATAAATGCTAGTTTTCTTTCTGCTTTTAATCAGTGGTAAAAATTATTTTACTCACATCCCCCCCCCAAAACAAACCAGATACACAGGTGACTAAAATTACAAGCAGAATTTATCCATAAATTATTTGTAAAAATAAAAGGAGTAGTTAATTTATTTTAAAACATAGTTTTATTTATAAAAACTTATTAATGTATTTATGTTTAGAGCAAATAAATGTACTTTAGGGAATCAAGGGATATTTCTTTTTCCAGTAACAAATAGACTTTGAAAGGAAACATTATAAAGCATCTGAAAACTTTGAAGATTATATAATTTGCTCCTATATAAGCATGAAAGAATACATGTAATAAAAGGGGCCTATTGCTCAAAAAAAATTAGAAATGTTCCCAGTTGTAAAAGAACTATGAGAAGCATGTTTAACAACAAAGAAAGAAAAGAATCTTTCGTGATTCTTCTGTTCACAGATAGAATTTCTTTTCTCACCCAGTGTCAGCTAGTGCGTTAATCACCCCAAAAATGAGACACACACTGAACAGCTGGCCTGACTATTCCATGAAGTCCTGGAATTCTCATAATTGGCATTGACCTGCAGCACTAGCCCAGTGAGATTCAGGATGGCTACAGTGAATGAGGAGGTGCAAAGGATTTCTTCATTTGTCTGACCCTCTAGGGAATAATTTCTTTGGAAAATGGAACAAGTTGAGCATTTCTGTTATGGAAGAGGTATTTGGGTTGTCAAACTAAGCTCAGTTAGCATAACATTTTCTTGCAAAGGAAAACCTCTCTGCCTCAAGTTCTAGGATTCTCTCTTATACTTAAATTTCTCATTTGGTAGCACATTGAAAGCTTTTCAATCTCTACAGAACTTCTGCTTTTTCTGGGAAAGGAGACTACTAGCCATCTAATTCAAACTAATATCACTTTTTACAGAATTAATGAGATGCTATAATTGCCAACACTGTTTACCTGCTACTCTGGGAGTATATTTCAAAGGCACATGAATTAGCCATCGCCAGCTTTATAATTAGCATGTGACAACTTTAATTCCAACGGCATGTTTAATCAACAGCAGCAGATGGAAGTGAGCCTGGTAGTAAGTCACCCCCTTCACAGCTCCTGATATCACGTTTGTCCTGCTGGCTCTGAGTTTTGAGCTATTTAGCATAGCAAGTGCTAAATTACTGTTAATATTCTTTTTTTTTTTTTTTTTTTTTTGCCACTACAGCATAAATAGGATCCAGCAGGCTCAGATCTTCAACTCTTACGTTCCCAGATTTAAGATATCAACCCACACAAAGGCTAGGAATGCCAAGGTTTAGATGTTTGGAACAATTTGATTTATTCCTATCAAAACACAAATTCTCTTTCCTCTCTGCTTCTGTGGACAATATGAATTAGCCACATCTAGATCTGGAATCAGTGGTTTTGAAAACTTCCCTAAACATTGAGATTAGTTGGGAAATTAAATGATACAAAACTTTAGCAACTGTGCCCAAATATGTTTCAGTTATTCAACATCTCTAGGAGAGTGGCTTGAACATCCATCCTTATTAAAACAGTCTCATGTAATTCTCATGGATAGCAGGGTCAAGACATATTGCTTCCAGAACTTTCAAACACAGAGACTTCTTTAATGTTTTTGGAAGAAAAGAAGTTGTGTGTTTATATTAAAGCCTAAAACTCCTGGGTAAATTGCCTGTAACAGTCATTTCTTAGGCATAGAAAGTCTAATCTGAAAAGGTTCTGGCCCCTACAATGATTCTGAGGCACTTTGTCCCCTTTAATTTGTAATTTGTTGTTGGTAAAGAAATGACAACTGTGATGTGGTCAGAACAGATACCACTTTCATTTCTTTGTAATTAACCCCAGAAAAGACCTTTATTTGCTTTGGAAATACATAAATATCCAGCTGCTAGACATGGTTTAATAGCCCTAGATAAGAAGAGGAGAAAATTTGCGGGGATTTTTTGTTGTTGTTCTTCAAAGACGGTTGACTTTTTCTCCTTCACTTGGTTAACACATGGTAATTCTAAGTGGTTCAGGTTCATTTCCCTCTTGGTGAAATTCTTTAATGTGTGTGAGCATGCACACATATACATACACACACACACACACTGTCAACGCTAGTATCAAAGGGACTTTGGAGACCCTTGATTTACAAATAGGGAAACATGCATTGTCTTTCAAATAGCTTGATTCATTCACAGCCACATGCATATTAACTTTACATAGACTTAATTTGATTCACTGACAGTCTCGTATGTAATATTAGTAATACAACCCAAATGTGATTTTTAATGTACCATGCAATTTCTCTGAATTTGAATAATAAAACTATTCTTTTCATTGCTGGTTGGTCTGTGGACTAAAACAGACTACAAGCTAAGATTATAAAATAATTCATATTAAATAAACAAAGTTAAATGCATCATGAAACTACTATTTGCACTGTACACTCAAAAATTGAAAAATCAAGACATAAAAACTAATTCTACTCAGTCCCATGAGATAATGTTGTCTGTGCAGAGGTCGCTGGAACTTTTATGAAGCTTAAAGGGGAGAAATCATTTAAATATAATAACAATAACTACATGATTCCTATAGTTTGCTATCGATTTTTTAAACATTTCTTAAGAGATGAAAGGACGCCTTGATGGGAATCCTTTGTCTTTGTTGCACTCTCCCCAGGGCCACCTTTATGTGTAATCAACTGCTCAGGGCTCTGTGCTCAGAAGGGTCCTTGCTTGGTTTAGTGCTCTTCTGTCACAGTCTCAAAATTTGTAATAATTATGAATAAGATGCCCCACATTTTTATTTTGTATCAGGCCTTGCAAAAGTTAGGTAGTCATCCTCCTCTGCCCCTGGTGATCTTTATACTTGTAACTTCCAGATTTATACATCTGATGTCCCAGTCTTACATTTACTGACTTGTGCTCAAAAGTTGATGGCAGAACTTGACTCTTCACTCTCCCAGGACAGGGTTGATATTTGTTTCCTCTTGCTCTGTGCTCCAGACCACTCCTGGTGGTCTCTCTGCCTCATCAACCTCAGGAAACCTAAGGACACATTCCAGTATCCAATATCATGGCTCTAATCTGTCACACCATGCTGGGCTTGCTCATGCTTCCTTGCATCACTCACCCTAGCAACTGATGGGAGTAATGTGTCGATTTAAAAAACAGAAATCATTTTGCTTTCTCAGAACACATCACTCCTTACAAAATATAAAAAAGCAAAATGACATATACTGATTTGTTGCATCTCCACCTCCCTTTACCATGCTTTTCTGCTATAATATTACACACCTTGTTTAATTTATTTGGGGGAGTCTTTTTTCTTTGGTAACACACTCAGAAGTCTATGCCTGAGAATGACTATTTTGGTCCCTCTTATACTGGTTCTGTTAGCTTCAGTCTCAGAAGATGATATGTTCTTACTGTTTCCTCAAATGAGAGTCAGATACTCCATTTCCAATCTTATAATCTGATGGCACACATATACAAAATCATTATAATGGTTAACAATAATTTTGTCTATGAAAATAGGCATATTTTCTATTGTTAATAAGTAATTTCTTAAAGCCAACCAACTCATTGGATTTGGGTGATTAAAGTATCTTCACTTTAACAAAATGATTTACTCAACACACACACACACACACACACACACACACACACCACAAATTCCCCAACTAAAAAATCAATGGAGCATACATTCAAGATGTTTAGTATTTTCAGCCATGCTGACAAATTGAGCTATCACAAAAAGATTTGCAAACAAGAAAATCATACCACAACCATTTTATTAATATACCAAAACACCTCAATATGTGAAAAGTTCCAAATTCAAAAACAGTTTGTAAATATATTCTCAAGGAAATCTTTTAAATCTTATGGAAATATGTGTATGAAATAAGAGCAAATATCTATAAGAAAAAGTGGCAGAAGATACAGGTGTTCTGTGAATAACACCCAGGCTGCAAATGTGTTTCTGTATCATTGATGCTGCATTCAAAATGAAATTCACTATCCCCAAAATGATTGGCATTTATTTCCTCTTTGACTGTACATGTTCTTAATTTTTCAGTCATCAAACTGCATATGTCATAATTATTTAAAACATTCTTCCTATTGTTATTAAATTTTTGAAAAAATATAAAATATGTAAATAATTGTGTGTGTGTATATGTCTGTAATTATATTGTTATCTGCAAAATGGATTTCTATGATGAAAACCTCTGGAATTACAACTTTCTAGAATTTCTGTTTATACATATGTGTGTGTGTGTGTATTTCCTTAGTGCTCATCTACTCAAACACCGCAATACATTATGAAAGAATTTATTGCTAAAATGTCCTGTGTTAGAGGGCAAACAAAATAGTGCCGTTTTGTTCCACACCTGCCATGTTGACTTCTGTTTAACCTCATTCATTTGTTTCACTGACCAGTTAGTTAGTTATAACTTAACCCTAGGGAAAGCTGTAAAAGGAGCATACATTTCTGGGAGCGAATGATTTATCATAACAGGTAGTAGCAGTGGTCTGTGTGCTAACATCACCAGACCCTCTACCTGTGAATCACAAGATACCAGTGAATGATGTTATCAACTTATTTTTTTAAGATGTTTTCTTGAAGTTATTTTTAGTAACAGGGACTTTTGCTGTATAAACATTGTCTAAGCTGCAGAGAGCCAGAGCTCTCATCTGCTGACGTTTGATTCTTCACTGAATCAATCTTTCCAGTATGTAAGTCATCACGATTAATAAATATCTTTGTATATCTCTGAATGAACCTGCCTTCCTCATTCTTTGGTCTCAAAATACCTTCTTAATTTGAGGACATTATACTGTAACCCTCTCCTTGTACAGCCTGACTAAATGATTCAAACAAGTCAAAGTCAATTTCAAACCAGCCCTTGAGCACTTCATATTGGTGTGATCAGGATACATAAGACACTTTTCTGGGAAAAGATGTTCACTTATCCCTAAGTTATTTTCTATTTCTCTCAAGTTCATAGTAATTGCCCAGACTCTAATTATAGGAGCAGTAACCTGATCCCAAGTGCTATTTTTAATGGCAAACTCTGGTTAAATTTTAATTGATATATTTCTTCTACATGGGCATACCATCAACGGTAGCGTGTCTAACCTGCTTAGATGCCATTTACCAAACTGGGTAAAAGCTGCTTGTGATATTAACACTTCAGTAGAGTAATAGCTTAATGAACCATGTAAAGTAAGGAGTGGAGGGGTGTACCAGAAATGACAGCAAAATCATTTATTTTTAATTTATGGGCTATTTTGTTGATAGATAAATATCTGTTTGTTTACATTTTTAAACCTCTGTGAAAACAAAGTCAACTTAAGTGTGTGACCTGACTTTTTCTTTAAGTTAATTTGGGAAAGCAAAACAATAGTCGTTAACCAAGAATAAAATGGAATAACTTGCTGTATCTCACTAAGTAACTATTTTGCCAGTCTACTCTTGAAAATGCCATCTTCCTGAAGATATCACCTTTGTTTACTAGGATTATTTTCATGCATGGAAATGTATAGGGCAACCATTCAGACTAAGGAGGTTTCTAAATGTCATCATTTTGTGATACTGACACACTCCTCTTTTTAAGAATAACAACATAATTACCTAGCAGTCCACTAATAAAGCTTAACCCTTTTGTAGCTTGGAGACTTGGGAATTCCAAAAGGCAATTCTTTAAAAAAAAAAAATTGCCAAGGTAAAATCATACTTCTACTACCTTACTTAGTATGTGGCATATTCTTAGGTTATCTGCAGTGGTGGCACACCATTATTCTTTGGGGAGGATTTGGATTGGAGGAGTAGTTTAAATTTGCACCCTAGTATGATTAATAAGAAAATGATCAAGCAATGAAATTCCATTCTTATCTGTAAAATACATATTTACATAGCATGTACTCTTTATTTATTACTTATGCTTTATAATTTTAGTCACTATCTTCCATAAACTTCCGAAAGCAAAACAAAACAACAGAAACAAAACAAAACAGGGTGTTAAAATACATTAGTTGGATTTTATTTATTCTGTATGCTAACCTACTACATGCATTTACAAAGATTATAGAAAGAATTGTTTTGGATTAATTCCTGGACTTGTTTGTTACCATGCATCATGCTTGACTTTACTGTTAGCCTCCTAACACATAATAAAATAATTCAACATGTGTCACATTATGTTAGTGAATAATTATCAGGCAGCATGATAACTCTATAATTTCTTGGTAATAAAGAATAAAAACAACGAAAACAGGGAAAGCAGAGCAGAAAGGAATTTTAAAACAGTCTCTTTCTGATACAACATATGCAATTCACAGTTTTATACTTTAAATTCACCGCATTTGTTGGTTTCCTATTAGTCCCAGGAACTGTGGATATTTGGCATTGAATATATTTGGTGAGCATACAGTGAAGTAAATATTATTAAATAATTTAAAATTGTATAAAAGTTGACATTATAAGTACAGTGTAAACTACCAAGCTATGGGAATTTTGAAGATCTAAGGAAAGTTTCTTGAAAAGAGGTGATAGTTTAATTTTCCTTGCAGGGCAAGTGAGATAAAATATGTTAAGGTTGCATGGGTGTAAAGGAATCACAATGTAACTATTTAACATTGGTCTTCCCAAGTCGACTTCTATAACCTTGAGCTCAGACTCGTATCAGTTGTATCCCCTCCTATTTTCTCAGTGCCTGGCATAGAGTTGGTGTTTAATCATCAGTTGAATTAATAAATAAAACATAGTGGGGACTGCATTTCCGTGCTACAAATCAAGGCAGAGATTCAGTAAAGATTTATTCTAGAGATAGCAAAATTTGACCGACTCCTGTTATTTGTGGAATATCAAGTTTAGAGCTTTTGGTTGCTAGAGACTGAATTAAACATAACTCCAGGATTTAAGGTTGGCACTGTTATTAGTATAAACAAGGGAGTCAGGAGAAACATTTGCCTTGAGAAACATGAAGAAAAATAGAATGTTTCAGATATTTTGGACTTAGAGATCCAGCACATCATATAGGACAAACTATAAGGTCAGTACTTCAAATTCAGTGCTGGATGCAACACAATATCTAAGCTTTAGTCTGTAGATCTCTGGAACCCTGCATAAAGAGAAAGAAACAAAGAGACAGAGAGAGAGAGAGAGAGAGAGAGAGATTCAGAATTTAATGTTAGTATAGGTATAAATATAGATTGAGATATATTTAGATATATATTCCAAAAGGTTTAGAAATCATATGGAAAAAGGTAATAATTAGAAATAAAGGCATGAACAAAATTTTTAAATAATAAGAATTATCTAGAATAAAATTTATGATAAATTAAAATTAAATAAAAATAAGAATAAATTTCTAAATAATTATGTTACTGTATATATTAATCTTAATCAATATTGCAATGAGTATAATTCAAAAGTATTATAAAAAATATAAATATGTTATCATATTATAGAAGTAAACACAATTTGTCTATTATTTGAACTGATGTTTTGTTTGCTCAAGTCTAAACCATAAAGCTTATATAGGGAATAAAAACAAAAATTAAATTTCTCATAACAGTAGCAGTTGATATTTTAAATCATCAATCATTTGATTTACTGATTAAGCTTCATTCAAATTGTTTTGGGCCTGTCATATTGTCAAAGTATGTGAGATTTTAATTAGTTTTATTACCCTTTATTCGGTAAGTGTGCTCGTCATAGGATCTCTTGCATGAGGAATGCTCCAGCAAGGCAGGGAATAAAATTTCTTTAAATAATAAACATTAATATATTAGTATCAAATGCCACCTCAGGGCATAAAAGAAGATTTTAAAAACTAGTGAATACTCTCTTTATCTGAATCAGAGTATTTAGTTTGGGAAGTGATAGCTTGGGTAAAGGACATAATGAAATATCACGATTTGTAACAATGAATATGCTAATAATAAATAATATTTTTTTTAAAAAAAGAAAAATGTTAATTTCCCAGGTTGAAATATAAAGTAAAGAAATCCTTGTCTTACTAAATATAGAGCATGCACTTACTAAATTGTAGTTAAATGAATGAATGAATACACGCATGAATGAGTAAAAGGAAAAGCTGGGAATGTTGCAGGAGGATGATTAAAGACCCCTTTGTGACACAGTGAAAAGGGAAGACCTAAAAATTTGGAGTGAAGCAAATACTGTTGGCAAAAACCTTCTGGCAGTACAACTCCCACACGAAATATGAAGAATCATTGGAGAAATTTGAAGGTTTTAGTGCCCTGTGGGTAACCATAGCAATATAAAGTCCCAAATTCAACACGACTCCTAAGTCAATGAAACGAAGCCCACGTACTAAAGGGAAAGGAAAAAGAAAGCCATGGCCATTTCAGGCACAAAATTTATTTAACACATTCACTACCATCCAACGCAAGAGGTCTGGATCTAAATAATAGAGATTGTAAGACATATGGAAAGACAAGGGAGAAAAAATATTGCAATGAGACAAAATAATCAACTGACGATTCAGATATTACATAAATGTTGAGATTATTTAACAAGAAATTTAAAATAAACATGGTTAGTAGTTTAAAAGCTGTAATGATAAAATAGACAATAGACAAGATCAGATGGGAAATTTCAGAACAGATATCAAAACTGTAAGAAAGAATCAAATGGAAATTAGAAAAAAAAAAAAAACCAGTAAAGGAGATAAAGAAAACCTTCAATGGGATCCTCAGTGGATTGAATTCAGACAAGGAAAGAATAAATCAACTTGTAGATAGATCAACAGAAACTAACCAAACAGAATCACAAAGAAAATAAAAGAGTATCTAAAAGCTGTACTAAATACCAATTGTGTAATATGTTTATAATTGGAATGTCAGAAATGAGATGAGAGAAATTGACAGAAAAAATATTTGAAAGAAATGAAGAGGAAGAATGTGCTAAATATATAGCCAGACATCAAATCACAGGTTCAAGAAGCTTGGAGATCACCAAACTCAGCATTATAAGATTTTTGTAAGTTTTCATCACTTAGATAGTATTCCAGTAATGATTTTGCTTTTCAGCCCACATCCAACTTCTTTGCTTCTTAATGTTGTGGCTAAGAGTATGCAGATTACATTTCCCAGGCTCCTTTGACAGCTGGCTTCTTGTTAGTTTCTGCCAGTAAGGGGCACTGATGGGAGATCAGATGGCATGAGAATGGGAATAGCATTTTCTTCCTCTTTTCTCATCTGACAGCATCTCTACATATACACATCTGTTAAGACTTTCTAGCTTTAACTCAGGGCTCAACTTCCCTTGTTCCTAGAGTGGAATCTCCACCCTTGTTGTTCCAGTGCTGTCCATGTTGCCCCTCATTAGTCTTTGAAAGCTCTGATACCTCCTTATTTTAATTCACCCAGCAGAGTAATAGGGACAGGTGTCAGCTGTTTATTACAGATGCTAACAGCCAAGTTAATTCCATGCTGCTTTTTCTTCCTCAGCATTTCCAACACATGTAATCAGTTTTCTCCAGAGTGGCTTCAGTTTTCCTGACAAAATGCTGACAAACAAAGCAAAAAACGCACAAGGGAGATGAGTAGCTCCCTTCTATTGCTTTTTCAGTTTGTTGTTAAAGCCAAAGCTCTGTGTGTGTGTGTGTGTGTGTGTGTGTGTATAGTGTGTAATACATACATACTTGTATATACACACACACACATATTGTATACAAATATATAGTTAGAGCTAAAGTAAACTCACATATACATACATACAGTGAAAGCCAAAACATACACACACAAACATGCACACAAAGAGATCTCTGAGCAAGAAGCAAATAATGAAATAAGTCATAACTTGCAATATAAACATGTGCTTGTATTTATAAAAGAGATATTAGGTGAAACACTTAGCACACTACTAAATGCATATATTGCCATTGATGTGCACTTGCATAAAAGCTTTCAAGTATCCTTGTGCTTTTTGAGAAGGAATCCTAGACTGACCAATGGAAAATGCTCTGTGATAACCCTCTAGATATTCGCATTAGTGGAAATGTAAAGAAACTAATTCTGATTGAGTCCCTTACTGTTGCTGAAGTTTACATTCATATTTCATTTGGTCTAACTCCACACAATATACATATATAAGAGGAATACAATCTAATCCTCTTTAATAGAGATTAGGGGAGATTTAAGAGGCGTCCTTCAATGTAAACCTAATTCTATGTGACTCCAAATTCCACATTGCTCCTATTATGCTATTGAGTTTTGGTTAGTTTTCTGTAATTCTTTTGGCTCTGGAGAAGCCATTTTCCAAACAAATAATGTTGGAAGTTTGTATAAAGCGCACATAAGATGAAATATATTGCTCTGTAAATATGGCAAACACTAGCCACAGTGGCTATTTAGATTTTAATTTAAGTTAGTTAGAATTAGGTAAAATTAAGTTTAGATCCTGATTAGCACTAGCCCTATTTCAAATGTTCAATAGCCACATGTGTCTAATGGCTACCATATTGGTCAGCATAGTTTTAGAATATTTCTATCATTATAGAATATTTTATTGAACAACACTGATTTAGAATATAAGATATTCACAAAGGGAAAGTAAACACATTCTTTATGCTCTAGAAAATCAATTCTGTGTCATTTCCAATTTTGCTCTTTCATACATTTCAAGGACATGTCACAGAACTTCTGAAATTAGCTTCCATATGATAAAGTAACAAGTTTAACATCTTCAGGCCAAACATCCACAAAACTAAACATGCAACACTCCATCAAGATTTCTTGAACATATTGACAAATAAACAAATTAAGTAGTCAGAATTCAGGCACCGTTTCTCAAACTGGAAACAATGAGCAAAATTCAAAAAAAGATTAACACGTATAACAAATTATTGTCTATAATCTATGGAATATGTAAAAACAGTCATTGGCTTGAGGAAATAGAACAAATAATCAAAATCACTTTATTTCAGAAGGAGTAGGAAAACTAGAAGAATGTTAAAACTCATCTTCATATATTGACAACATGCCGAATAAGAAAAATCAAATTGAATGGTGCTTTAAAAAAACAGACCAACACCTAACAAAAACAACAACCACAAAACTTGCCACCTTCTTCTAGTAATAAGTAGCAATATGTGGACTGCCAACTTTATGAGGGAAATGAGCCACGGAAAAGTTACTGGTCACACCCAAGTTAACAAGGGTAGCACCAAAGTCAGCAAGAATGACTGTTGTTGTTCACACAGCCATTCACACAGTGTCCAGCAAGTGATACCTGTTAGCATCTCCAGGGGAGGAGTCCCACTGCAGGGTGAATAACAAAGAGCAGAACAATGCCTACCACCAGAAGCAGCAGTTCCAGGATGTCAATCCAGTCCCAGGATGTCAAACCAATGCATAAAATTGTAGGCGTCAGTGTCACCAAGAAAAATATGACTCACATAGGCACTGGATTGAATCATGCTTTACTTGGAGAAAAGACAAACCAGTATTAGCTTCAATAGTGAGCATCGGTCCCCAACAGCCAGTGAGTCTCACCTTGCATCCCAACAGGGAGGTGGTCTACGCTCACCCATCTTGTGCCACAGTTGGGGGATCCCTTTCCCCTCTGATATAGCAGTGAGGATTGCCAGGTGTCATGTGATGCATATATTTAAGCAGAACAAAGAAGTGCACATCAACCTTGAACAGAGAAATATATTCCTATACAAAGCGATGGTACTGAGGCCAGAGGAGAGGGACTGGCAAGCCTGATAGCCAGCCTCAACCCACCATGTTCTTATCAGGTTCTTGACTTTGCCACAGGAAAGAATTCAAAAGCAGAGTCACAGTAGAAGATGAAAACAGGTTTAATGTAACAGTACTGTATATTCACAAGCTGTTGTTACATTGTCTGAATTTGAGTTTGGCAATTTCTTGTTAAGAGTATAAATGTATAGAAAGTATAGTGGCAAAATTAGATGTAGTCATTATTGACTAGTATATTTGCTTTCCTTATTCTTACTATAGTCCTAGGGGATTCAATCTCAATATATAATTACATAATGAAATACCTAAAATGGTGATTGCAATGGTTATAAGTAGAGTCATTCTGAAGAAGAGTGGGGAGATTCCCACGAGAAAACAGAGAGATTTAGGGTAAAACACTTAATATCTATTTTTTCCTTCCACACATTTTGCTTTTTCTGTTTTAAGATTTTTTTATTGAAACAGTTGATTATACATATTTCTGGGGTAAAATGTTGACTATCAGTGTTTGTGTATGATATGTGATGATCAAATAAGGATAGTTGGCATATTCATCATTACAAAAGGTAAAACATAGCTTGTTTGTATATATTTTTTTGCAACAAAACAAATCTTAATACTTTTTAAAAGACAAAGATCATAGAGAATATGTTCTCTTACTACAACTACAGAAAAAAATTTAGAAACTTCACAAATGTGTGGAAATTTAACAACACTCTCCTAATTAAGCAACAGGTAAAACAAAAAATTACAAAGAAATTAGAGAATACTTTGAGATAAAAATCAAAGCACAGCACATCAAAATTTATAAGATGCAGGGCTCATGCAGTGCTTAGAGGAAAACTTATACTTTTAAAGACCTAAATTAAAAATGAGAAAGATCCTAAATCAGTAATGTAAACTCCTACCTTAAGAAAATAGAAGAAGAGCAAACTAAACCAAAAGCACATATAAGTAGGAAATAACAAAGATTACAACAGACATATATGAAATGGGGATTAAAAACCAATAGAGAAAAATCAACAAAACTAAAAGTTGTTTTTTTAAAAAGATCAACAAAATTTGTAAACCTTTATCTAGACTGACCAAGAAAAAAAAGGACCAAAATTACTAAAATCAGAAATAAAGGGGCAGGCCAGTTAGCTTAGATGGTTAGAGCACATCCTTGTAATTCCAAGGTCACAGGTTCAGATCCCTGAATCAAACCAGCCACCAAAAAAAAAAAAGAAAGATGCAGGGGCATTATTACATTGTCATTATGTTTTTTTGTGGTGGTAAGATACAGTCTCTTTCTCTTCCTTGTTTGCATTTTTGTTCTACCAGTGGGTTTTATTCTTTCTCGTGTATTTGTGATAATGACTACCAATTTTTGGATTCCAGATGCAGGACTTCCTTGAGTATTTCTTGTAGGGCTGGTCTTATGGTTTTGAACTCCCACAATTTTCTGTTTGTCTGGAAAGACTATTTTTCCCTCATTTCTGAAGAACAGCCTTGCTGGATATAGGTATTCTTGGCTGGCAGGGTTTTTTTCTTTTAATATTTTGAATTTATCACCCCATTTTCTTCTGGACTATAGAGTTTCTGTTGAGAAGTCTGCTATTAGTCTGATGGAGGCTCCCTTATAGATGACTTGACACTTTTCTCTTGCTTCTTTTAAGATTCTCTCTTTGTCTTTGAGCTTTTCCAGTTTGACTATAATGTGTCCTGGAGAGGATCTTTTGGGTTGAATCTGTTTGGGGATCACTGAACCTTCTGAATTTGTTGGTCCATGTCCATCCCTATCCCTGGGAAGTTTTCCATTATTATTTCATTGAATAGGATTTCCATGCCTTTCTTTTCTCTTCCCCTCTGGAAGACCCAGGATTTGAACGTGCACTTGAGATTGTTTGCTAGATCTCTTAGATTTTTTTCACTTTTAAAAATTCTTTTTTCTTTTCTTTTTTTGTCTGCCTGGGTTATTTCAAAAAGACTGTCTTCAAAACCAGAAATTCTTTTTTCTGCTTGCTCTAGTCTGCTGTTTAAGCTCTTGGTTGTGTTTTTTATTTTATTGAGTGAATCTTTCAGTTCCATGAGTTCTGCTACATTCCTTTTTAAGGTATTAATCTCTTCATAAATTTCCTCCTTCATAATCTGGATTTTTTTTTCCTGTTCCATGATGGTGCCCAACTAACTGAGTCTTCTTGTATCTCAGTGAGTTTCTTTCTGATTGTTGCTCAGAATTCCTTTTCAGTCATTTCAAGTGTTTCTTGCTCTATACAGTCTGGTTTTTGAGAATTACTGTATTCTTTTGGTGGTGTCATATTTTCTTGGGTTTTCAGATTTCCAGTATCTTTACATTGATGTCTGGTCATCTGGTAGAGCAATTGCTTCTTCTATTACTCTGGAGTGTGCTTTGAGGAGAAAAATGTCCTCTTCTTTTTCTGGTTTCTGCCAATAACTCTCCTTGTGTCAATGCAGTCAAGTGTCTGTCCGGTGCCTGCATGCTGGTAGTGCTCCTTCTGTGGCATTGAGCCACTTTTTCAACAGCCATGGCTGTGGAGGTGGCTGTGGTGGGCCTCTGATATGGAAGTGTTGTTTTTGACATGTTCTCTTGCCTGCTTCCAGGTGGGGAGTGCTGCTCTCAGCTTCTACCTCGGACCCCAGATGTTGCTCTCTTGCCTGTTTCCTGGTGGAGAGGCATGGCTGCCCTTGCCTCCTGCCAAGTACTGCAGGCACTGCTCTCTTGCATGCTTCCAGACAGAAGAAGCTGACAGCCCATGGTGACTGATTAGGACCCCAGGCATTGCATACAGGTGGCAGGGGCTGGCTGTCCTTGTCTTCTGCCTAGGACCCTGGGCATTGCTCTCTTGCCTGCTTCTGGGTAGAGGGGGCCAGCTACCCTTGGCTCATGCCTAGCACCCACGTGTTGCTCTCTTGCCTAATTCCATCATATTTTGCTTCCAAAAGTAGAAAAGTAGCAAGGTAACTGTATAGTCTATTTTGTGTTGCTATAAAAGAATACCTGAGACTGAGTAGTTTATAAAGAACAGAGATTTATTTGGCTTAAGATTCTGGGACACCTACATCTGGCACAGGCCTCAGGCTGCTTCTACTCATAGTAGAAAGCAGCAGGCAGCCAGCAGGCAAAAGCAGATCACATGGTGAGAGGAAGCAAAAGAGAGAGAGGGGAGGTGCCAGGGTCTTTTTAAATAGAGTGAGAACTCATTCACTACCCCCATCTACCAGGGAGAGCATTAATACATTCATGAGGGATCTGACTCATGATTGAAACAGCTCCCAACACTGCCCTATTGGGGATCAGGTTTTCACATGAGTTCTGGGAGGATAATACATCCAAACTCCATCATTCTGTCCCTGGCCTCCCAAAACTCATGTCACTCTCACATACAAAATATAATTATTCTATCCCAACAGTCCCAAAGGTTTTAGCTTGTTCCATCACCAACTTAAAAGTCCAAAGTCCAAAGTCTCATCTGAGACTAAAGGCAAAACTCGTTCCAGCTGTGAACCAGTAAAAATCAAAAACAAATTTATCTACTTCCAAGATGTAAAGATGGAACAGACATTGGGTACACATTCCCATTTCAAAAGGGAGGAATAGGCCAAAGGGAAGAAGAAACAGGACCTAAACAAGTCTGAAAGCGAGCAGGGCAGCATTAGCTTAAAGTTCCCAAATAATTTTCTTGGACTTCAATTCATGCATCCTGGGCACAATGGGGGGTTTGAGCCCCCAAAGTCATGGGCAGGCCTGCCTGCCCCCACAACTCTGCTGGGTGCAGCCCACTTGCAGCACTGCTACCTGTGGCTTTTCCAGGCCAGCAGTGCATGTTGCCAGTGGCCCTACAGTTCTCGGTTCCTTGGTGGTGACCCCACTGCCTTGACTCTACTAGACTTTTCCCTGGTGGGTGCTCTCTGTGGGGTCTCCAACCCCACTTTTATGTTTGGCATTGCTGTACTAGATGGCCTTTGTGGTGGCTCTTCCCTTACAGCAGGTCTCTGCCTAGTCCCCCAGGCTTTCCCATACTTCCTCTGAAATCTGGGTGAAGGCTTCCATGCCTCCACTACTCTCATGTTCTGTTGGCCTACAGACAACACCATGGGGGCAACACCAAGGTTTCTAGCTTGTGCTCTCCAGAGCTGCTGCATGAACCATACTTGAGGCCACTTGAGGTAGGGCTGCTGCAGCTAGAGCAGCTGGGATACAGCGAGCAGGTTCCCAACGGCAGCAGCACCCCAGGTCTATTCTCCAGAACACCTCTGTCCTTCTAGGCCTCCAGGCTTATATGGGAGGGGCACCATTCCAGACTTCTGTAATGCCTTCAGGACCTTTCTCCCATTGTCTTAGCTATTAGCATCTGGAAGCCTCATCACCAAGCTAAAGTCTTTTTTTTTTTTTTTTTTTTTTTTTGTCTTTTGTCTTTTTTCCCTGTCTGGCAACGGATCGCAACCCTCAGTGTTGCCCCCGTACCGGACCGGGGACCGGCAATGGGATTGCACCCCTTGGTGTTGCCCCCGCGCCTCGCTCAGCCAGTGAGCGGGAACCGGTCTGTATGTGGGATCCGAACCTTTGGGCGGGAGTGCCACCGCGCCTCCCAAGCGGCGCACTATCCAGTGTGCCACCGGGCCGGCCTGAACCAAGCTAAAGTCTTTAGCAACCAGTCTATCTGCTTCACCCTTGCATTTTTCTCATGCTCTTAGCTTCTCTACAACATGGCCAGGCTAAAAATTTTCCAAATGTTTATGCTCTGCTTCCCTTTTAAATTCTGACTTTACATCATGCCTTTCAGTGTGCCACCGGGCCGGCCTGAACCAAGCTAAAGTCTTTAGCAACCAGTCTATTTGCTTCACCCTTGCATTTTTCTCATGCTCTTAGCTTCTCTACAACATGGCCAGGCTGAAAATTTTCCAAATGTTTATGCTCTGCTTCCCTTTTAAATTCTGACTTTACATCATGCCTTTTCTGCCATAACTCAGCATAGTCTATTGCAAGTAGCCATGCATCTTCCTTAATGCTTTGCTGCATGGAAATTTCTTCCACCAAACATTCTGGTTCATAACTCTTAAGTCCCTCCTTCCACAAAGTCCAAGAACATGGACACAATACTTCCAAGTTCCTTGTTATGGTGTAGCAAGGGTGATCTTTTGTCCAATTCCCAATAAGTTCCTTATTTCTATCTGACAGCTCATCAACAGCATGGTTTTTACTGTACATATTTCTATCAGCATTCTGGTCACAACCATTTAACCAGTCTCCAAAATGTTCCAAACGTTCCCTCATCTTTTTGTCTTCTTCTAAATCCTCCAAACTCCTCCAACTTTTGCCCATTACCCAGTTCCAAAGCCACTTCCACATTTTCAGGTATCTGTATAAAAATACCCACTCCTCGGTACCAATTTTCTGTATTAGTCCATTTTGTGTTGCTAAAACAGAGTACCTGTTTTATAAAGTACTTGGAACTTATAAAGAATAGAGGTTTATTTGGCTTAAGATTCTGGGACAGCTGCATCTGGCACAGGCCTCAGGCTGCTTCTCCTCATGGTGGAAAGTGGCAGACAGTTGGTAGGTACAAGCACATCACATGGCAAGAGGAAGCAAAAGAGAGAGAGAGAAGGGGATCCAGGGTCTCTTAAACAACCAGCTCTCTCAGGAGCTAATAGAGTGAGAACTCACTCACTATCCCCTCCTCCAGAGAGAGCATTAATCCAATCAGGAGGGATCAAACAGCTTCCATGACTCAAACAGCTCCCAATACTGCCACATTGCGGATGAGATCTCCACATGATTTCTGGGAAGACAATACATCCAGACTCCATTAAATAACTCACAGGCTACAAAATAAAGGCCTAATTGCCTCCAAGGTATTCCCAGATTTAGGCCAGTTTTATTTTGGTAGACATACTTTAAAACTTTTGCTCTGCTCCAGAGACATTAATTAATGATAGTACAGCTAATAATAAACATTAACTACCATTTGTAAAGTTTTCCTATGTGCCATATCTCATTTACATTATCTCATTTACTTCTTATACTAATCTCTCAAGACTAGTATTATTATCTCCATAATACAATAAAGGAAACCCAGGTTTACAAATGTTAAGTAATTTTTTTAGAGTCACATCATAAATAAATGGTAGACTCTAAGACATCTTATGTGTCACACTCCAAATAGTAAGATCTTTCAAAAGCAGCACTGTCTCAATGGAATTGAATAAAGAAACTAGGTTTGATTAGTCATAACTATCTCTCCAAATACTACCACATTGTACCCTGATCAGAATTTCCTACTAGAAAACAAAACATGTAAAGGGAGGGTTAATTAGCATGTTTATTTGAGGTAAGCCAAAATCAAAACCAAAACAAAACCATGATGAACAAAATGTACAAAGCAAATAAATGACTAGTATTAATAAAAGCCTGAAGAAAAAAAATTACAAGTCTAGATTAATAAAGAGTAATAAATGATAGAAGACAACTTGAAAATAAAATCAATAAAAGTTTACTTTCTGAAATCAAAACCAAATTGTAAACTATGTATTAAGTCAGCACACAAACAACTGGGGAACAGAATTATTTGGAACAACAATATAAGGGTCACTTGCAACTAGTATTTTGAGAATCTATACAACAAAAGCGAAAGAAAAGGTTTCAGGCTGCAAATAACTTCACTTTTATAATGTTAATTGAAATTTATGTTGGAGGCAAAATTGCTCAGATTCTTTCACCTGACAAATTTCGAGTTACAGTCACAGC
>NW_007728565.1:470728-472981 GCF_000696425.1 Galeopterus variegatus
TTTGAGGTAAGCCAAAATCAAAACCAAAACAAAACCATGATGAACAAAATGTACAAAGCAAATAAATGACTAGTATTAATAAAAGCCTGAAGAAAAAAAATTACAAGTCTAGATTAATAAAGAGTAATAAATGATAGAAGACAACTTGAAAATAAAATCAATAAAAGTTTACTTTCTGAAATCAAAACCAAATTGTAAACTATGTATTAAGTCAGCACACAAACAACTGGGGAACAGAATTATTTGGAACAACAATATAAGGGTCACTTGCAACTAGTATTTTTAGAATCTATACAACAAAATGGAAAGAAAAGGTTTCAGGCTGCAAATAACTTCACTTTTATAATGTTAATTGAAATTTATGTTGGAGGCAAAATTGCTCAGATTCTTTCACCTGACAAATTTCGAGTTACAGTCACAGCACCCTGGTTCCCAGGAAAAGAAAGTAACTTTGTATGGTTGCAGGTAAGTTGCCTTCCTATTAAATGACATGGCATTTCAAGAAAAAATATTTCATTTTACTTGTTACCAGGCAAGCCACAGGAGTTCTGTCTTTTGCTTTAAAGAATAAAAAGATTTGAAGAAAACATCCTCAGTAATTTTGTCAGAAAACTTAGGTTTATTTGCTAAGCAAAGTGAATTTCACTTTTGCTTTGTTTTCTTGTGGTAGGAAGGATTAAAAAAGAATTAATCTTATTTTATTTATTTTTTTATAGGAACATAGTTGATTGCACATATCCATGGGTTACACCATTGAATATCAATACCTGTGTGCAATATGTGATGTTCAAATCAGGATAACTACTATATTCAACATCATACAATGTAATTGATTTTTGTTGCCCTTTATTAATTCCTTCCTTACCCCCTCCCCGTTTCCCACCTCTTGGAACCTCAGTTCTATTCTCTCTTTTTGAAAATTTGATGTATTATAGTCTCTGCATAGATACTTTGGCTGAATTTGGTGTCGGAGTTGCATGAGAATGCCTCTGTGATCTAGTCCTTGGGACACTTAGAATTTCATTGTTGAGGTTTGTGACACTATGTTGGTTCATCAGGACATGGGCAAGCTCTCAAATTTTGGCGTTTAGTACCTTGGAGACTTGTCACTCTTAGGTTATGGTGGGTGTTCTTGGGCGGGACTGTTGGAACCCTGGCTAGCTCACCCTGACCCTGATGGGCACACTGGGGTACACTAGTACTCCTCTATTTGAATGGGTGACTCTGGGTGGGTTTCCTCTTTTTTCTTTCTCTAGGCTCTGCTGCTGACTATCCTTCTGTCTTTACCAATGAGTGATCTCCAGGTAACCTGTGAGGTACTGGTGCCTGTTGTTCTAGCATCAAGCCATCCTTATAGCAGCAGTTTCTGTGGCAGTGGCTTTCATGGCCCACTCATTCTGCACTAGTGTCTGCAGCAGTGGCAGGGAGTGTTTCTGACAGCATGGCTGCCTGTCGCTCTGGCAGGGCATTGGCAGTTGCTGGGAGGGTCTCTTGGGGAGGGGCTCACTTGCCTGGGTCTTGCACACAGCAGCCCGTCACTCCAGCAGGGCCTCAGTGGTGGCTGGGAGATTCTACACTACTGCATTAACCTTGAACCAATACTAAAAGACCTCATTAAATTGTCATTATAAAACACATACACATCAGTAACTCCCTCTATGCAAATTCCACTCCAAATATGAGAAAAAGCAACTTCTCTACCAGATAACTAAACACCAATATAGAGATACTAGAAATGTAAAAAACAAGAAAATATGACACCACCAAAGGAATATAATAATCCCCCAATACCAGATCCTATAGAATAGGAAGTGGTTGAAATGTGGTATAAAAAAAAAAAAAAAAGAAAAGAAAAAAAGAAATTCTGCTATTTGCAGCAACATGGATGAACTTAGAAAAAAATAGGTTCAGAGTAAGAAGCCAGATGAAGAAAGAGAAATACTGCATGTTCTCATTTACATGTGGGATCTAATAAAAACAAATAAATAAACAAACAAATAAATAGAAGGCAAAGAAAAAAAAGACACAACAACCACAATAATTCTTTGAACGTGTTAAGAGAAGTGAACAGATGTGATGTTGTTGGGGATGAGAAAGGGGAGAGGGAAGAGGAAAATGGAGGAATTGGTAAACAGCCATGAAAATCAATTACATTGTATAATGATAAAAAAAAAAACACCCACAAACAATTTTTTAAAAACTCAATGTATTATTGTCATTGTTGTATATGTATTTATTTATTTATTTATTTTT
>NW_007728565.1:474159-474652 GCF_000696425.1 Galeopterus variegatus
TGCTATAGTGCGCCGCTTGGGAAGCGCGGTGGCGCTCCTGCTGAGGGTTCGGATCCCACATGCAGACCGGCCGCTCACTGGCTGAGTAAGGGGCAGGAGCAACACGGAGGGTTGCGATCCCGTGGCGGGTCCCGGTCCGGTGTGGGCGCGACACTGAGGGTTGCAATCCGTTGCCGGTCACGAAAAAAGACAAAAAGGAAAAAAAAAAAGTTTGAAGACATGGTTTCAACTTCTAAAACCACCTCAATGAGTGACTTCAAAAGAACAGGAGAGTCTGTCTTCCCCTTTCTCTGCTCTCTCTGTGTACACCATCTTGCAATGTGAGAACTCTGGGTCACTGTACCAACAACCAGATGGACTTTGGCCTTCCAATCTCAGAAGCTGTTGATTCCATATCTTGGCTATTGTGAACACTGCTGCAATAAATGTGCGGGTGGATCTGCAGAGACCACATGCACTACAGTGCCAGCATGTGACCCAGCAGGTAGGCCTC
>NW_007728565.1:475092-476785 GCF_000696425.1 Galeopterus variegatus
TCAGTCTAACATCAGACTTTTCATCATAATCCCTAAAAGCCAGAAAGGAATGGGATGATATATTCAAAATACTAAAAGACAGAGAACGCCAGCCAAGAAGACTGTACCCCCAAAGCTATCCTTCTGAAATGAAGGGCAAATAGTATATTTCTCAGACAAACAAAAACTGCGGGAGTTCACTACCACACCCTTATAAGAAATTCTCAAGGGAGTACTGGGGTGGTAGCTGAAAAATAACTATCACTGCCATAAAAAGTCAAGAAAAATCAAAACCCACCAGTAAAATAAAAATGTCAACAATGAAGAGAGAAAAAAAAAGTTTATCTTTCACCCAAGGAACCAACAAATATAGAAGACAGTAAATTAGAAAGAAAGGAACAAAAGACACTTAAGACATCCAAACAAAAGTCAATAAAATGCTAGAAGTAAATCAACACTTTTCAATAACAACTTTTAATGTAAAAGGATTAAATTCCCCAATAACAAGACACTGACTGGCCGACTGGATTAAAAAGGAGGACCGAACTATATGCTGCCTTCAAGAGACCTACCTCACCTATACAGACTAACATAGACTAAGAGTGAAAGGATGGAAAAAGATTTACCATGCAAACGTGAATGAAAAACGAGCTGGAGTAGCTAATGTTATATCTGATAAAATAGGCTTTAAACTAAAAACCATATAAAGAGATAATGAGGGCCACTACATAATGATAAAAAGATTGACCTATCAAGAAGAAATAACAATCATAAATATATATGCACCCAATGTTGGAGCAGCCAGATTTACAAAGCAAACTCTATTAGACCTAAAGAAGGAAATAGACACTAATAGGAGGGGACCTGAACACCCCACTATCATAATTGGACAGATCATCTAGGGAAAGAATCAGCAGAGAAACACAAGATCTAAACAACACTCTAGACCAATTGGACTTGGCAGATATCTACAGAACACTCCATCCAACAACCTCAGAATATTCATTCTTCTCATCAGCACATAGATCATTCTACAGGATAGATCACATGTTAGCTCACAAATCAAGTCTCAACAAATTCAAAAGAATTGGAATTAACCCTTGTATTTTTTCAGACCACAATGGATTAAAATTAGAATTCAATAACAAATGAAATTCTGGAAATTATGCAAACACATGGAACTTGAACAGCATTCTAGTTAATGACATATGGGCCCATGAGGAAATCACACAGGAAATCAAAAAATTTATTGGAACTAAAGAAAACAATGATACATCATACCAAAACCTGTGAGATACTGCAAAAGCAGTACTAAGGGGGAAATTTATCACATTAAATGCTTACTTCAGAAGAATGGAAAGACGGCAAGTGAATAACCTAATACTTCACCTTAAAGAATTAGAAAAAACAAGAATAATCCAAACCCAAAGTTAGCAGACAGAAATAAATTATTAAGATCAGAGCAGAACTTAATGAAATTGAAACCCAAAAAGCGATACAAAAGATCAATGAATCAAAAAGTTGGTTTTTTGAAAAGATAAATAAAATTGACAAACCATTAGCATGGTCAACTAAAAAAGAAGAGAGAAGAGCCAAATAACAAAAATTAGAAATGAAAAAGGTGATATTATAACTAATACCTCTGAAATGCAAGGAATCATTCAAGACTACTATAAACAACTATATGCCAACAAATTTGAAAATCTGGAGGAAA
>NW_007728565.1:477785-481990 GCF_000696425.1 Galeopterus variegatus
AAAAAATAAAATACTTAGGAATAGAATTAACCAAGGATGTTAAAAATCTCTATAATGAGAACTACAAACCAGTGCTGAGAGAAAATAAAGAGGACATAAGAAGTTGAAACGATATCCCATGCTCTTGGATTAGAAGAATCAACATTGTGAAAATGTCCATATTACCCAAAGTGATACACAAATTCAATGCAATCCTCTTCAAAATTCCAATGACAATTTTCTCACAAACGGAAAAAACTGTCCAGATATTTACATAGAATAACCAAAGACCATGCATAGCCAAAGCAATTCTCAGCAAAAAGTAAATAAATAAATAAATAAAACTATCTGACTTCAAAATATACTACAAAGATATGGTAATCAAAATAGCATGGTACTGGCCTAAAACACACATAGATAAAGATGGAGGCATAACACTACCTGACTTTAAACTATACTACAAAGCTACAATAAACCAAACAGCATGGTACTGGCATAAAAACAGACACACTGATCAATGCAATAGGATAGAGAATCCAGAAATCAACCCACACTCCTACAGCCATCTGATCTTTGACAAAGACACCAAGCATATATGCTGGGGAAGAGACTGCCTCTTCAGCAAATGATATTGGGATAACTGGATATCAATATGCAGGAGAATGAAACTAGACCAACACCTCTCACCATACACTAAAATCAACTCAAAATGGATTAAAGATACTAAAATCAACTCAAAATAGATTAAAGAATTAAATATGCACCCTGAAACAATAAAACTTCTTAAAGCAAACATAGGAGAAACACTTCAGGAAGTAGGACTGTGCACACACTTGATGAATATGACCCCCAAAGCAAGGGCAACCAAAGGAAAAATAAACAAATGGGATTTTATCCAACTAAAAAGCTTCTGCACAGCAAAAGAAACAATTAACAGAGTAAAAAGACAACCAACAGTGGGAGAAAATATTTACAAAATATGCATCTTACAAAGGATTAATATCCAGAATATACAAGGAACTGAAACAACTTTACAACAAAAAAACAAGTAACCCAATTAAAAAATGGGCAAAAGAGCTAAAAAGGCATTTCTCAAAGGAGGATACACAAATGGCCAACAGACACATGAAAAAATTCTCAACATCATTCAGCATTCAGGAAATGCAAATCAAAACCACTCTGAGATACCATCTCACCCCAGTTAGGATGGCTAATATCCAAAAGATCGTGAATGATAAATCCTGGCGAGGTTGCAGAGTAAAAGGAACTCTCGTACATTGTTGCTGGGACTGAAAAGTGGTGCAGCCTCTATGGAAAATGGTATGGAGGTTCCTCAAACAAGTGCAGATAGATCTACCATATGACCCAGCTATCCCACTTCTGGGAACATACCCAGAGGAATGGAAATCATCAAGTCAAAGGTATATCTGTTCTCCAATGTTCATTGCGGCACTCTTTACAATAGCTAATTGTTGGAACCAGCCCAAATATCCATCATCAGATGAGTGGATATGGAAAATGTGTTATAGCTACACAATGGAATACTAGTCTGCTATAAAAAAAGAATGAAATACTGCCATTTGCAGCGACATGGATGGACCTAGAGAGATTTATATTAAGCAAAACAAGTTAGTCACAGAAAGAGAAATCTCACATGTTCTCACTTATTTCTGGGAGCTAAAAATAAATAAATAAATAAATACACAAATAACCTGGGGTGTGGGGAGGGAAGAAGACACAACAATTACAGTTCCTTGAAGGTGATACCATAAGCAAACAGGAAGTTGTTTGTAGGGAGGCAGAAAACAGAGGACGGAGGGAGGTTTCAGTAATGGGCCACAATAATCAACCATATTGTATATTAGCAAAATAAAATTAAATTTAAAAAAATAAAAATATAAACAAACAAACAAATACATAAATGATAAATAAATAAATAAACCACCTCAATGAGCTCTGTGATATTGGGTATGGTGAATAACGGTCTTTTGTGAAGATTGCATGTTACACTGGGAAAAAAAAAAAAAAAACTCTTGGCAATTGTAATTCACTGTGAATATATGTCATTCTCATTATTATTGTCAACAGCAGAGACTAAAGAATTAGTGAAACACACTAGCCAATGACCCAAGGGACAAAGACTTTTGTAGCCAATAACAGGTAAGTAGCTTGCTGTAACAAGGTGGGGGGGCTGTGTGGGGCATGGAGAGAGAACAGAGAGTACACAAAAGAAAAATAAATATTGGGGCATTTTGAAAAGAAGTTGGAAGAGACTGTGGGATTTGGCCTTATGTGGAGTGCTTTTAAAAACAGCTTTATTGAGATATAATTCACATAACATAAAATTCACCCTTTTAAAGCATATAATTCAGTAGTACAAGAATTTATTATATTCATGGAGTTGCACAGTCATAACCACTATCTCATTTCAGATCATCTTCTCTACTCCAAAGTGAAAAGACAAAGAAATTGACATTTGATCACTTTGCACTTTTCTCTCCACCTAGTTCCTGCCAACCACACATTTGCTTCTGTCTCTATGGATTTGTCTGTTCTGTTCATGTAAATGGAATCATATGATATATGGATACTTGTAACTAGTTTCTTTCATTTAACAGTAATTTAAATGTCACATATACTTTATATATATATATGTGTGTGTGTGTGTGTGTGTGTGTGTGTGTGATATATATATATCAGTACTTTATTTCATTTCATTGCTAAATACTATTCTATTGAGCACATAAATGCCATTTTGTTTATCAACTAATCGAAGTTATCCACTAATAGAAATTTGGGTCATTTTCACTTTTTGTCTATTATAAGTAATATTGCTATGAATATTCATGTACAGATTTGTGTGTGGCCATATGTTTTCCATTCTCTTGAATGAATATCTAGAAGTGAAATTATCCAATCATATGACAACTCTATGTTTCATATTTTAAGAAATTTTCAAACTAATTTGCACAGTATCTACCCCATTTTGTAATCCCACCAGCAATATATGAGGATTCCAGTATCTCTACGTACTCACACTTATTATTTGTCTTTTTATCTCAGACATCCTACTCTGCGTGAAATGGTATTTTATTATGATTTAAATTTGCATTCTCCTCATGACTAGTGATGTTGAGTAACTTTTCATGTGCATATTGTGTATTTGCATATTTTCTTCAGAAAAATGTCTTTTCACATTTGTTGCCCTTGTATTATTATTTATCTTTTTATTGTTGTTTTGAGTTCTTTATATACTCTAGATACAAGTCTCTTAATAGATACATGATTTGCAATATTTTCTCCCATTTCATAGATTGTCTTCAGTTTCATGATGAAAGTACTTTGAAGCATGAAAGTTTTTAATTTCATAAAGTCTAATTTATTTACTTTTTGTCAGTGATTGTTCTTTCAGTGCCATGTTTAAGAAATAATTTCCTAATGCAAGATTATAAAGATTTCCTTCTTTGTTTTCTTCTGCCACATTGCTAAACTCATTATTAATTTTAATAGTGTGTGTGTTCTTTACCATTTTCTATATACAAGGTCAACTTGTTTGAGAATAGAGATAGGTTTACCACTTTGTTTCCAATATGGATACCTTTTACTAAATTTTCTTGCTTAACTGCCCTTGCTAGAACCTCAAGTACAATGATGAACAGAAGTAGTGAGAGTGGACATATTAGTCTTATTCCCAGTCTTAGGAGTAAAGCTCAGTTTTTCACCATTAAATACAGTGTTAGTTGTAGATTTTTCATAGGTTCTTTTATCTTTTATTCTTAATTTGTTGAGTATTTTTAACTGGAAAAAGAGTTGGATTTTATCAAATGATTGTCCTGAGTCTATTAAAATTATCACATGGATTTTGTCCTTTACAATTATTCTATTAATAAGGTGTATTACATTGATTGAATTTTGTATGTTGAACTAAACTTTCATTCCTAAGATAAATCCCACTTGGATGTGGTATATAATTCTTTTTTACATTTTACTAGATTCAGTTTGCTAAGTAATTTGTTGAAGAATTTTGCATCCACATTCATAAGAAAAATTGTTAGTAGTTTTCTTTACTTCTGATGATTTTGTGTGGTTTTGGTAACAGGGCAGTACTGGCCTCATAAAATGAGTTACAAAATAATTCTTCCTCTTCTATTTTTTGAAGGAGTTTGTGAAGAATTTGTTTGTGAAGAATTTTGCATCCACATTCATAAGAAAAATTGTTAGTAGTT
>NW_007728565.1:482477-483331 GCF_000696425.1 Galeopterus variegatus
GTTTGTGAAGAATTTTGCATTAAACATTAGGTAGAATTTACCAATAGAGAAATTTGATTCCAGGAATTTGTTTATGAAAAAATAAATTATTAGAAATTCAATCTATTTATTTGTTAAAAGTCTAGAACATTTAGTATTTTCTCGTGTAATTGTTTATAGTATGAACTTTTAATGCTATTTTTAAATGTTTAATTTCTGTAAGGTTGTTAGTAATACTTTCTTTTCATTCAATATTTTAGTAATTTGAGTCTTCTCTACCTTTTCCTGATCAGTCTAGGGAAGGTGCTAATTCTGTTAATTTTTTTCAAAGAATCAGCTTTTGGTTTCACTGATTTTTACTCTTCTTTATTTATTCCACTGAAATAATAATTTTTTCCCCTCTGCTTGCTTTGGGTTTAGTTTGCTATTCTTTTTTTAGTTTCTTAAGATGAAAACCCATTGGTTATTAAGAAGTGTGTTGTTTACTTTTCCTATATTTTTAGATTTCCCAAATTTCCTTGTGTTATAAATTTCTAATTTTATTTAATTGTGATGAGAAAATATATTTTTATGACTTTAATTCTTTTAAATGTCTTAAGGATGGTTTTGTAGCCTAACGTGTTCTATTCTCGAGAATGTTCCATGTGAATTTGAGAAAAATGTGTATAGTCTTTTTGCATAGACCATTCTATAGGTTTATAGTGTCATTTAAGTTGGTTTATATATTTTTAAGTCTTCTCTTTCTTCTCTATTATGTCTAGTTGTTAAATCCATTATTAAAAAGGGTATGTAAGTCTCCAACTATTACTGTTGTATTGTTTTTCCTTCTATTCTGTCAGTTTTCATTTCATATATTTTTTTTTTTTTTTTTTTTT
>NW_007728565.1:483906-520849 GCF_000696425.1 Galeopterus variegatus
TTATGTTGTCTGCTCTTAGTAGAGCTCCTCTTGTCGTGTTCATTACTGTTAGCATGCTATTTATTTTTCCATCCTCATACTTTCAACTTATTTGTGTCTTTGAATATAAAGTGTGTTTCTAATGCACAGCTTACAGTTGGACTTTTATTAAAATTCATTTTGCCGATATTTGCCTTTGGGTTGGTGTGTTCAATCAACTTAAATTTAATATAATGACAGATAAGGCAGGATTTACTTCTGTCCTATTATTCGTTTTCTACAGATCTTATGCTGCTGTTGTGGTTTTGGTTGTTTCTCCATTCCTCCATTACCGCCTTCCTCTGTGTTAAGTAAGTATTTTTCAGCATACCATTTAAAATCATCTTTTCTATAATTCTGAGTCTCTTTCTTACGGGTTGTTTTGGGAACTACAATTAAAATTTCAACTTATAGCAATCTAGGTTGTATTAATACCAACTTATAGTCAGGAGTATATGACAACCTTACTTCTACAGAGCTCTGATTCCTCCTTCTTCCTTTCTGCTATTATCATTATTATATAAAATATCTTTACTTTATTTTATTTTTTGCTGGCCAGTACAGGGATTAAACCCCAGACCTTGGTGTTATCAGCCCCACACTGTAACCAACCAAACTAACTTGCCTGCTGTGTAAAATATCTTCATACATTATAATTCTAATAACACAATTAGAGGCTTACTGCTGTAAAAAGTTGTGTTTTAAGGCTGGCCAGTTACCTCAGTTGGTTAGATCATGGTGCTGATAATATCAAAGCTCCTGTACTGGCCAGCAAGCAAAAACAAACAATGAAAAGCAAACAAAACAAAAAAAAGAAAAAGAGAAAAAGTTGTGTTTTAAAGTTTTAAATTATATAGGAGAATAAAACAAGGACAAAGAGAACATGCATTATAATGCCTTTTGTTTTTACTTATGTAGTTACTTTTGCCAGTGATCTTTATTTCTTTATGCGGATTTTAGTTACTGTCTAGTATCTTTCATTTTAACCCTAAGGACTCCAATTAGTATTTCTTGTGGGCAGGTCTGCTGGCAACAAACTCTATCAGATTAATTTGAATTAATTTTTGAATGCAGTGTTTTGAATATAGAATTCTTGGTCAAAGGTTTTTATTCTTGGGCCGGCCCGGTGGCGCACTGGATAGTGCGCNGCATGGTGTGGTCTGCATCACGCTCAGCCAGTGAGTGCACCGGCCATCCCTATATAGGATCCGAACCCACGGCCTCGGTGCTACCAGTGCCACACTCTCCCGAGTGAGCCACGGGGCCAGCCCTGGTACTTTGTTTTGAGGAGCATAGATGCTGTGCCTTCTGCTGGAGTGATCCTCTTGTCATTATAAAGGGTCCTCCTATGTCGTTAATAACAAGTTTTGTGTTAATGGTTATGTTGTCTGCTCTTAGTAGAGCTCCTCTTGTCGTGTTCATTACTGTTAGCATGCTATTTATTTTTCCATCCTCATACTTTCAACTTATTTGTGTCTTTGAATATAAAGTGTGTTTCTAATGCACAGCTTACAGTTGGACTTTTATTAAAATTCATTTTGCCAATATTTGCCTTCGGGTTGGTGTGTTCAATCAACTTAAATTTAATATAATGACAGATAAGGCAGGATTTACTTCTGTCCTATTATTCGTTTTCTACAGATCTTATGCTGCTGTTGTGGTTTTGGTTGTTTCTCCATTCCTCCATTACCGCCTTCCTCTGTGTTAAGTAAGTATTTTTCAGCATACCATTTAAAATCATCTTTTCTATAATTCTGAGTCTCTTTCTTACGGGTTGTTTTGGGAACTACAATTAAAATTTCAACTTATAGCAATCTAGGTTGTATTAATACCAACTTCTATTCAGGAGTATATGACAACCTTACTTCTACAGAGCTCTGATTCCTCCTTCTTCCTTTCTGCTATTATCATTATTATATAAAATATCTTTACTTTATTTTATTTTTTGCTGGCCAGTACAGGGATTAAACCCCAGACCTTGGTGTTATCAGCCCCACACTGTAACCAACCAAACTAACTTGCCTGCTGTGTAAAATATCTTCATACATTATAATTCTAATAACACAATTAGAGGCTTACTGCTGTAAAAAGTTGTGTTTTAAGGCTGGCCAGTTACCTCAGTTGGTTAGATCATGGTGCTGATAATATCAAAGCTCCTGTACTGGCCAGCAAGCAAAAACAAACAATGAAAAGCAAACAAAACAAAAAAAAGAAAAAGAGAAAAAGTTGTGTTTTAAAGTTTTAAATTATATAGGAGAATAAAACAAGGACAAAGAGAACATGCATTATAATGCCTTTTGTTTTTACTTATGTAGTTACTTTTGCCAGTGATCTTTATTTCTTTATGCGGATTTTAGTTACTGTCTAGTATCTTTCATTTTAACCCTAAGGACTCCAATTAAGTATTTCTTGTGGGCAGGTCTGCTGGCAACAAACTCTATCAGATTAATTTGAATTAATTTTTGAATGCAGTGTTTTGAATATAGAATTCTTGGTCAAAGGTTTTTATTCTTGGGCCGGCCCGGTGGCGCACTGGATAGTGCGCTGCTTGGGAAGCGCGGCGGCCCTCCCGCCCAAGGGTTCGGATCCCACATACAGACCGGTTCCCGCTCACTGGAAAAAAAAAAAAAAAAAAAAAAAAAAAAAAAAAAAGGTTTTTATTCTTTCAGGCCTTTGAATATGCCATTTTACTTCCTTCTGCCCACCTTGATTTCTTATGCGAAGTTGGCTGTTAATCTTTGCGAATATTCCTTGTATATGATGTGCCACTTCTCTGTTGCTGCAAAGCTTATCTCTTTGTCTCTGTCTTTCTATCATTTGATTACACTGTAACTAGATGTGAATCTCTGCTTTTATTACACTTGGAGTCCATTATGCTTGTTGGATGTGTAAATTAATGTTATTTATTGAATTTGTAAAGATTTTAGCCACTATTTAAAATTTTTTTCTGTCACCTTTTCTCTCCCTTCTCTTTCTGCCACTATGTATGTAAGTGCTGGTATATTTGATGATAATCCCATGGGTCTCTTAGGCTCTTTTCATTTTTCTTTTTTGTTCTTTCTATCATTTTCAGACTGGATAATTTCAATTAATTTATATTAAATCTTGTGATTTCTTTCTTCTGACAGCTCACATTTGCTAGTGTACCGTTTCAGTGTCACTCTTATTTCAATTATATCATATATTCTGCAGTGGATTGAATGGCCCCCCAAAGTCATTGAAGTTTAATTCCCACTGTAACCATTGAGGGTGAGGAATCCTATTATGATAATTGAAAGGTGGAGCCTTGTAGAGGGGATTAAGTTGAAGATTTAATGGTGGTCCTGTGCATGGTTCTGAGGGCTTTAAAAGGAGATCATGTGAGAGTCTCTTTCTCTCTCTCTGCTCTGCCCTTCTCACTATATGACACCCTGCATTGCTATAGAGTCACCTCACCAGATGTGTTCCCTGAACTGGACTTCCCAGCCTCCAAAAGTGTAAGCAATAAATTGTTTTCTTACAAAGTACCCAATTTCAAGTATTTTGTTATGAGCAGCAGAAAAGTACTAATATGTATTCCAACTCCAGAATTACTATGTAGTTTGTCTTTTTATATCTTTGTCTTTATTGGTATTTTCTATTTCAGGAGACTTTTTTTCTTACTTTCCTTTATTTCTTAAGGCATGGTTTCCTTTGCTTCTGTGCATATATTTATAATGGCTGAATTAAATTATTTTTCTTCTAAGTCTGACATCTTGGCTTCTTCAGAAACATTTCCTATTGACTCTTTTTATTTATTTTATTTTTCTCTTTATTATGCCTATACTTTCCTGTTTCTTTACACATCTCATAAATGTTGGTCGAGCATCAAATATTTAAAATAATATATTCTTGCAACTCTAGAAATCAGATCCCCTCCCCAATGGGTTTGTTGTTGCTGCTACTATTTGTTTATTTAGTGACATTTCTGAATTAATTCTAAGTCTGTATTCTTTGCCATGTGTGGCTACTAAAGCCTCTGTTTAGTTTGCATTTTGGTCAGCTAATGATAAGGCAGAGAATCGCTTAAAGGCCTTGAACCATTAATTTTCCTAGCTTTTGCTTAGAGACTCGATTTGTATGCACACTTAATACTCCCACAGTTTACACCTCTGCCTTAGCCTTCACCTGCTGCTTGTGCAGAGGCTCAGGGACCTCCTCATGTAAGAAATTAAAACTAGAGTATTATCAAATCTTTCTGGAGCTCGATCTCAACTCTACACATATGCATGAACTTCTAGATTCCCAGGTATATATGAGAGCTTTTCAAAGCCCTCTATGGACATCTCAGCTTTTCCTTTGAAGTTTTTTGATTTGCCTCTTTCATGTTGCAACTGTTATTGCTGCCTCAGACAGCTGTGACAGTAAATAACTGCTTACTAAATTTTTTATTTGACAGGTGCACCAGGGAAGTAGCTATTCATACTGAGTATGCTCTGAGTGAAGATATATAAAGACAAACACTGTGAGTTGGAGTTTTTATGGAAGTTCCAGACAGGTCAAAAATGGCAGTTCTCTGGGAATTGGGCTTTTGGTGAGCTCCAAACCCCTTCTACTGTCTCCAGTGGCTGCTAGACTGTTAAGAGGGTTTCCTCAACTACACTAAGGACTAGGGAGAGAAGATAGGGGAATGGGAATAGAGCAAGTTAAAACATCACCGTTGTAACTGAGATTTAGTAATTTTTTTTGAGAATTGGGCTTTTGGTGAGCTCCAAACCCCTTCTACTGTCTCCAGTGGCTGCTAGACTGTTAATTTCCTCAACTACACTAAGGACTAGGGAGAGAAGATAGGGGAACGGGAATAGAGCAAGTTAAAACATCACCGTTGTAACTGAGATTTAGTAATTTTTTTTGAATAAACACTCCTTAGAATGTTGCATACTTTTGGTAAATTCCGAGACCTCTAAAAAAAAATTCATTTTGATAGATTTTGCCAGCGTGCTTGTTTAGTTTATAGAGGGGCGTATTTTAGGAATGCTTTACTCCACCATTCCAGAAGTATTTCCCCTTGCTCGGTGGTCTAAGAAACAGAGGCCCTTCTTTGTTGGGTGCTGCAGGGAAACTGAGGCAATTAGATGACTCAGCATTTTGGTAATTATAATTAGGAGGCAGACAGATGAATATAGGACTGAAATTGTCATTGGTAGAGAAAGAGTGGTTATATGTTAGATGTAAAAAGAGAAACATTTAGTTAAATTTTGTTTCTGTCTTCTTCCAGAAATAATTACAGGGTGGTCCTCTTATCTTGTTAAATCATGAACACAGAGTAGCCTTTTTCGAGTATTATTTACACTGCAAGAAAATTATCATGTTCATTTGAGTAAGCTTTGGCCTGGTTGTCAGCTGAAAAATACCAAAGTTTCCTACCTTCTTAACAGTGAGAATGCCCTTTCTCGTTGCATTGGTTTGCACACCTGTCTCTATTGCTACTCCTTCCTTCCTATTTATTTTTATTCAAAATATTTTAACATTACTTATACATATTTGTGGTGCATAGTGTGTTGTTTCAGTGCATGCATATACTACACAATGATTCACTTAGGGTAGACAGCGTAGTTTGTACTCATTAGTCCACCACTTATTCTCCTCCACCCTCCTACTATTTCTAAGAGCTTATTCAATGACTTTCTTATAAAAATTACAATATTATTCCATTTGTTAATTAGTTTTCAAGGTCTTCCCTTCAACAAGACAATATAAAATTTAGAATTTGGAGAATCTTCTTCAGATTCGCTGAAGTATTCTGACACTAAGTTTATTAGAACTCTGCAGTTTCTGTTTATTTTACTGTAGAACTAGAAATAAGAAAACACTCTAGTTTTGCCTTTCCCATTTCCTTTCATCCCCCTCAAGTTCACCCCTCTATTCTACTCCCCACATTTTGAAGAAAGAATATTAAATTATTTTTATTGTTTTAAACACAAAGACAATGATGAAACAAACAGTCTGGATTACCTTGGCAGACGTACATGGCTCTCTAAAGCTTTAAGTTTATTGGGGTTAGAACGGAGAAAAAATTATCACCCAGCCTATAAACTCCTTTGGTTCTGAAGTTTACCTTATAATTTTAATGTCTATAAAATAACAGTATATTTAAAATACCACTTCAGGAAAAAAATGGGGTCCATTTATGCAGAACTAGTGATAACTAACAAGTCCTTTGAGAACAAAGGAATTTCAATGTCTCCTATGTTTAGAGGAATATCCTCTTCTTTAGGGCTGCTTTAATGTTGGTAGAGGCTGTGGATGGCATGATTATAACATCATCTCTCTTAAACGTGAGATCAGACTTTGGGTCTGGCTTGTGGGAAAAGAACACATTTCTCACAAGCTAATAAAGAATAATGGTTTCTTAGTGTATAGTTAGTGGCTGCTCAGTTTTGCAGTGACGAGTGATGCCCAAAGAGGTGTTACTGTCCTTATAGCTTTAAGGAAACTCCAATCATCTCATTGTTAAAAAAAAAATCACAACATTCCATGTTGAGAATTTCTAGATTTGTTCTGTCATTACTGTGCACACACACTATTGGCCAAAAATAGTATCAGACACTTAGCATATGTTATCTTATTGCTTCAACCCAATGAAGCAAACTTTGAAATTCTAATTTTATATGATATAACTATTAAAGAGTTTAAGTATAAGATACTCAAAGTTTATGACCTGGCAAATAACAGAGCTATAATTAATACTGAAGTCTTACTTCAAATTCTTTATATTAAAATATTCTGGCAATTTCCACCAAAAGCCATGGTCTTATACTGCAACTATAGACATAACAAATAGCTCAAGGGTAAAGAAGCAAGGTTAGAGACTGAACCACACTGGCTGACCTAACATCTGAGTTTTTTCTAACCAGGGAACTAAAAGAAGCCAATGAGCAAATGATGCTGAAGTCCACTGAGCTTTGAAATGGAGGAAGCAAAACTTCTTGCTAGATGAAATGGTAAAGCACAGGACTCAGCAGCTGTAGATCAGAGAGTGGCTAGCCCCAGAAATTATAAAGCAGGACAGCAAAGGGTAAAAGCAAGATGAAGTGAGAAAACCCGAGGTTAATTAAGGTCCACAGACTCGTCTGTAGAAGCATACTTTGGGTTCACTGCCCATGTATTGTTATAGTGGATTGTGTAGAAGTACAAGGTTTGGAAGAATACAATATAACTAATTGAATGCTGAGAGAAACTGGCTTCTAGATTCAATTAGTTAAATGGGTTTAGGTTATCATGCATTAATTTTTCTTTTTCTAATTACCATGCTTTTTTGAAGAACTGGAAGGAGAACCATTTAATAGATTCCTTTTGCAAAGTGGCTAGATTTTCAGAATTGAGAAAATGTTTCTATCTTTAAAAAAATTGATTTATTAATATATTTAAAGTAACGGGTTTTACTTACAAAATAAATGAGTTTCCTAGAATGAAACAAATGTAATTCCTGAAATCAAGAGGGTATTTGAAAAGTTTGAGACACATAGCCTTTCAAAATCACAGACAATTAGGGCATTTTTGAAACTTGCAATAACATGCTATCTCCTTGATAAGCAATACAGCTCAACATCCACTCTGATGTTAGCAGAATGCTTTCAAAAAGTTAGCAGAACTTTTCATCAGTGAAAAATACTAAAACATAGAGAGTGCTTTGCAGCAGGCATCCTGAGTAAGTTTGAAATTATTTTCTCAGAAGGAAGCAGTGTGTGATGAGAAGGATTTATAAAGTTGGGAAGACTGAAATGACTGGTAAGGGCATTTGGCAACTCACCCATTGCATCCTAAATCATGACTCCTGTTTGGAAGTGAACAACTTATCTTCCCAAATGTCCACATTAATATCCAGCCATCTTTATATTAAGAATTGAAAGGTTGACATGACAAGTGAGTGAAATGTATATGAAGTAAGATTGACTCAGCAAAATATAGACCTGAGATTATTCTGACCAGCAGAGGTTACCAAAAATTGTCTTCCATGGCAATTTCTTTCTGTACCAAGCTATTTTGGCCTCTAGGCCATTGTCTCAGTGCATGCACATTTTGGGTTCATTGTGTGCACTTCTTGATATTTGTAAATTATTTTTATTTCCCACTAGTGCTGGTAATGGAAATGAGTACTTATTTAGTAAGTACTTAGTAAATACTTAATAAAAATTATTACTTATCATAGTGCAGAATAGTTAAAAACAGGCTATATGAGATCATATGGCTAGAGTAGGAAGAAAGATTGTAAGATGAATAGAAAGGGCTTTTCCAGGAAAAGAACAGACATCCACCTGTGTGGAATGATTTGAGTTGATAAATGGATTTCTCTAACTCTCTCCGGTTCACCAAGCTGTCTAAAATTTTCAGTATTCATAGAACCATTGACTCATAGAATTTTATATTTTCCAAGTGACCTTAGAAATTCACCTCCTTCATTTTACCTATGAGAAAGTGAAGATTTAGAGAGGGCGAGTAAATTTTCTTAAGTCATATAACCAATCTGTAGCACAGCTGAGCCAACAACTCATTATTTCCAACACCTATTATTATATTGTGTAGGTATGTAACAAAGCACCTATTTGCTAAAACAAGATCTGTTATACTTATTTTTTCCCCAGAACTGGCCAACATTAATATTTTCTCCTCCTCATAGCTATTTTATTTTTCCGATTTAATTACTTTTAAGTATATCCTACTACTAACTCAAGATCCAACTCAAATTCACCCTGGATTATTAGATATTCTATTCCAGCCCTCCTCAAATTCTCTCTTTCTTATGATTATCTATATAAGTTTTCTATGTCTCTCATTTGCCACTTACCATACATTGCCAGATAGCATTTCTTGAACTGCTGTCAATTTTAACTGCTTGTATAAATTTGCTTTTTCTTCCCAAGAAAACTTTAAGATCCCAAGAGCCAGAGTCTGTGTTAATTATTTCCTTGTGGTCACATGCTTGAGAGAGAAGGAGGCCTAGAGACATAAAATTACTCTGAGCACAGTGTTGTGATTGGATTGAAAAGGAGTAAAAGTGGAAATATGAAAGAACAACTAAAGGATTTTAATTATCTACCTGTCAGTACACTTTATATCAACAAGTGATTAATCCAACACAGATCAATAAAATTCTGGATTGGTTAAAAAATTAAATGCAAATGAAATCATAGAAAACACAAATAAAATTGTACTAAAGCTAAGAAAGTCTTACTAAGTAGAGATGCACAGGGACAAAACATAAGGAAATTCCTAGTGAACCTAAGTGTCTTTTTAAAATTATTGACAATCTTCTTTAAATATTACCATGAACAACTTAAATGGGATTAATTTTTGACACATTTAAGATACAAAATGGTTAATCACATGTATTCAAAAAATCATATTAATATACCAATATCGAACTGCTGGGAATAAATTTTTATTAATTCCATGAAAGTCAATATCAAAAAACATTCAGACTGTGTATACTTCTGTATCCAATAATTCTACTTGTATAAATTGCTCCTAAGAAAATAATTATAGATGTGAATAAAGATTTGGGGATGACAATATTCATATCAGTATTTTTAATCATTTACAAAAATATCAAAACAATCTAAATACTTGTTGGTACAAGATCCATTAATAAATCAATATGTGTATGTGATGAAATTTTAGGTATCATTGTTACTATTTAATATTTAAAGAGAAAATATTTAATAATATGAAAAATTAGGATGATGTAAAGTTGGGAGAAAAATATTGATACACAAAATTATAGAGAACATTATTTCAACTGAGTATATATATGTATATGTCATCAGTAACCATATTTTTGCATTAGCCTGTATACTTCTCCATTTTCCTAAAGCTATTAAAGTTAGCATGTTACTTTAATTATGAGGAATAATGATCATTAAAATGTTGTTAAATGGATAAATGAAAATCAGTTCTATTGTTTTAAAAACTTGTATTTTAATGAAGTTAAGCATTATATTAGTTCTAACATAAATGAATTTTGTAGCTAAAGAGTACATTAAAAAAAATAAAGCAATTGGATGTCCTTTAAGAGATAAATTCTTTCATTTTCCTTTGACTTTTCGAACACTAGACTTTATAAAGATCACTCTGATCTGAATGAATTCTTCATTTAGGAAATAACACTATTTTGTCACAAATTTTCTTTAGGTATATTCCATATATCCTAATGATTTGGATTAATATTTACAATATCCTTGTCACATTCATTTACAAACCATTTTTAAGTTAAGTTACTTTCCTGGGGGACTGATAACTCCATATGTTGTTGAATTTTTGCTAGATTGTCTCTAAGACAGAAATTATTATCATCACATATTAGGAGCAGTTTGCAAGTTGGAGACCACCCCTCCCCCATTCTGTCCCTTACACATTAATTTATCCTCCACCTGGAACAGGTACAAAGTCTCTTGGATATTGTCAAATGGAGTGAGTACTTGAGAATGATCCTTCAAGATACTAAAAGTTGAAACTCGCCTTTGAAAGCCAATATATATTAAACAAAATAGAAAGACTTGAAGTTAAATATTTTCTTTACCTGCCATTTAATAGGTATATAAGTAATTTCATTAAATTCTCTGAGTATCAGTTGCCTCAACCAATAATAGTAATAATTCCTCCTTCATTGAGCTATTTATGAAGATTAAAACATAGAAAAGCTATAAAGTATCTGATAGATATTTGCTGCATCACAACTTTATCATTATGAATCCTTAACCAGCCATACCTGTACAATTAGATTATCAAAATGGATAAAACTGGTGTGAATAGTTGAAAACTTGTTTTTGGAGCATTTGAGAACTTCATATTTAGATGACTGGAAACCACTTTACACTACACTGTATATTAGATACAAATTCCCAACTATTTATAAAAAGTTTCATCATTTGTTTTTGTAGGAGAAAAAAAAGTGAACATTGAAAAATTTGTGCTGAAGGAAGATGGATATTAGATATACAGATCTCCTGAGCAACTTTCACAAAACAGTATCAGATTCTGACAGGAAAAACACGCTTCCCTGAAGTTGCAATGCATATGTCAGACAAGCTTAGCTGCTGTATTGGTACATTTCCTTATCTCTCCATGCTATTCTTAATCATATGAAAACCTCTAAAATATTGAATTATACCCTAAATCACAAAGTACAAAATAGAACATATAAAATACAGACAACCCAGAAAAAGCAGAACCAAAGTCTTCCACAGTATGATTTGTCTTTTTTATACATTTCTGGAAAGCATGCTGTAAATTTGCCCAGTAACTAGTCACAGGAGTCATATTTCCAAGCACCATTTACAGAGTAAAAAGTAATGCATGGCAGTTAGAATGTACATGAAGGATAACTATTCTTTTATCTTCACACAATAGTGTTTGCACTATGAGAGTAATCAAAGTGATACTACATTTAGAGGGTAGCGGCAAATGTGACCATTAGAACATCAGGCAGAATATCAACGCTGCCATGATATGTTTTACAGTGAAGGACGAGTGGTAAGATCATACAGGAAGACAGCTAATTTACCATACTACATTTAGAGGGTAGCGGCAAATGTGACCATTAGAACATCAGGCAGAATATCAACGCTGTCATGATATGTTTTACAGTGAAGGACGAGTGGTAAGATCATACAGGAAGACAGCTAATTTACCATGGCCATGGAAACTGCCTGTCAATGAGGAAATGAGTAGAGGAGAATGACTTAATGTGAAATCAGCTAAAGTTGTATTGCGTTTCAGTGTGATTTTTTTCATACCAAAGAAACTTTATCCCTCTCATGTCCCAGATGCAAAAGTTACATTTCAGAGCTAGACACACAAAAAAATGACAGCCAATATAAAATCTTAACTTTTCCAAAAAATGCCAAAATGCATCTTACCACAAGGGGACATTAGAAGATATTTCATATTTTAAAATATTTTTAGAGAATAATTTTACCAAAAAATCAGTATCTATAGGCTCAGTAATCTATTAAGTAACTAGAGTGTTGTGCTGTAATCAGAACCACATTGATGAGGCCAGTTGAAATAGTAACTTTAATTCTTACAGTGGATTCTCAGGCAGGTATCCTGCCTGTAAAGACACTTGTCTTACTTTACTACATAACTGCCATCACTTTGCCTTTTTCCTGTACTGCAATACTCACCTGCCAAATGTTAATCATTCTTCAAGGCCCAGTCCATGTGTCATGTGAAGGCTTCCTTCATCACCAGCAGGATGAATTCATCACCTCCCCTGTGCTTCTGCAACACCCACCCACAAATGTCTCTACTTGTATCTGCCATGATACTGCCCCTCTGCAACAGAAAGACTTCATTCATTGGTGCATGCCCAGTGCCTACATGCTATTTACCAAGCACTTTGCTAATAAATAAAGTCTACTTGGTAATGAGAATTATTATACGTTTAAAATGTGCTATCAAGTGATGATATGGGTAGAATTTTAAAAATCTGAGTCAGAAATAACACAGCCTCTATAAAATGTGTTCAGGCTCTAAGCATCACTCTGACTTCCAACCATTCTGTCTGGTGGCCCAGGGAGGAAGTTCTGGCTCCAGGCCTTCTGCAGATTGCATGCTAACGTCAGAAGCTGTAGCTGAGGCTGAGTATGTCAGAAAGCACAGAGGACAGGAGGAAAGGATAACCTGGGAGAAAAAACACAAGACAGATGGGTGGGATGAAGAAGGTGCCAGGAAGGACAAACTTCTAGGTGAGAAATAAGTCCAAGACAGCCTGTAACACTAGCTCAAATAAATTTAAATGAAACATAGTCAAATCCTATTAAAATGCTAGAATATACACTGGAGGAGAGAAGGAAAGTCAGTGGAAGTAAACAGTCACTACTTTTGTAACAAGGTGATGGAGTATGTATCAATTCTTGCTTGTTTTTTCAGGAACAGCCTCTTGGCCTTGTGTGTTGTACAAACTTAATGATTGATGGCTTATATCCTTTCTTCTCATGTGAAGGAACTAGTCAGTGGTGGAAAGTATGTGAGATTTGGTGTCAAATGAGAATTTGATTTCTAGCTCTAGAAGTGGAATGACTTTAGGAAATTTGCTCATCCTTTCTCAACTGCACTAGAAGCATCTTCAAACTGAAAATAATATCTAGCTTGCAGAGATGTCATAAAGATTCAATGAGATGCTATGTGAAAGTGACCTAGCACAATACTGGCATGTGTCCTGGACTCAATATATATTTTTTTCTGTCTCACTGTTCCTTTCTTCTTCTTCTTCTTCATTTTACCTACTGATAAATATATGTGTTTGTTAATTTATTTTATTAACTTGATATCTGAACATGGTTCAGGAAAGAGAATGATTTAACTTACTGTCTACCTAGGTAGATGTGCTAGATTTTAAAGCTTTCCAAAATAAACTTGTTCTTATCACATTATGAGAATGAATTTGGTGGTGTATGAAGTGAAGTTGGGCCTACAGAAGAAGGATTTCAGTAAATGTGTATTGATTGATTGATCTATATTGCTTAGTCTGAATAAAACATCAAATCTTTGAGACACATGAAGCATGTGTCTGTCATCGCCCATGTAATTTCTCTGTTATTGAATCCTGAAGCAAGCAATCCTTAAGAGCCACTCACTTATTCCAGTACATCTTTCATACATTTCTGTTGGACACCTCAAGTCTTAAAGATGTCCCTAAACATTTCCAAGAGCAAGAATATAACTTTCTCAAAATAGCTCCAATTTCCAAATGATTTACAAAACTATTACTAATCTTTTTATTCCCTTAAGCTTGACATTGTGGCATTATATACAGCTTCTTCCTCTCTCATCTTCAGTTCTACTTTAATTTCTCTCTGTAATCCCTTTATCTAATTTGCTTTTTCTTCTCCAAAAATGACAACTATCAGCCTCAGTCTTCATCACCTTTTAATATATATATATATATATATATTTAAAATATATATATATATATTTCAATCATTTCTTCATTTGCATAATTGACCAGATATTTATTGGTTGTGCATTATATGCCAGACAGCCTTCTGGATGTTAAGAAAACAACAAAGAATAAGCTAGGCCTGATTCCTGCCATCATGGAATTGTACTGGAATATAAGATTGTAGTGGAATAAGGACATAGGTAAATGCTGATACATGCTATGAAAAATAGGATAGAGAGTAGTGGAGGACAGGGAGATGGTGAAGCTACTTCAGGTAGACTGAACAAGGAAAATGCTTTGAGGGAATCAGTTTTTGAGCTGAGACTTGAAGAGAATGGGCCAGGAAGAAATCATGGGCTAGATGAGATTGCCATAAAGAGATTCATCCTTCTGGTTCTCTTTGATGTAGCCTCAGCCTGGCTGGAGATTCTCCCTCCCTTAATCTCTTCATGGCTAATAGTGACAGCTCTGCTGCTGCTACTAGTTCCAGGTACCTGGACTATCTCTTGTGGTTTCCCCACTCCTTACCCCTACCATTGTAATTAGTCACTTTGTAAATAAAATCTTCTCAAATTTTCCTAATTTGAGTGTGCCATCTGTTTCCTGCTGACTCCCTGAAGGATACAGTAATTTGTACTGAAATGGCTTCAAAAAAGAGGACCTCAGTATTGGATTCTCGTGTTGTTTAGTCATATATTTGAGTGCTGCAAGATAACCTCCTTGCTCGGTGAGCGAGGAAATGAATGTGACACAGGTGGGACACAGGTCATCTATGGTATGTGATGGCATCATGATCACCCAAATTCTCACCTGGGGGGACAGCAAGAGATTAAATGCAGATGGACAGCAGAGCTTGGGGTGATCAAATATCTCAGTTACTTAGTTGATAATACAACAGTAGTGATTATGGAATCACCTGGATTCTCCTACTATACCTTAAGAATATCCATAGGAAAAAAAAAAAAAAAATATATATATATATATGAACTGTGAATATAAGTAAGGATCATCTGTGGAAAAACACAATGGTATGTGATGGCATCATGATCACCCAAATTCTCACCTGGGGGGACAGCAAGAGATTAAATTCAGATGGACAGCAGAGCTTGGGGTGATCAAATATCTCAGTTACTTAGTTGATAATACAACAGTAGTGATTATGGAATCACCTGGATTCTCTTACTATACCTTAAGAATATCCATAGGAAAATAAATAAATAAATAAATAAATATATATATATATATATATATATATGAACTGTGAATATAAGTAAGGATCATCTGTGGAAAAACACACGGTCACTATGGCAGCTTCAAATCATTTTCTGTAATTGCAGGACAAATACAGCTGAGGTCCAGTCTCTGGGTCAGTTTGCAGTATTGCTTCAACACTCTACCACACCACACCTCTCATGCTAAAGTGAGACGTCCAGTGACTAAGGAATTAACATTGATCTATGGTCTAAGATAACTTAGGCATATATAAATAGGGCTGAAACTTTGCTTCTCAAAATACCATCTCCCTATGGAGGTAGCTCTCTTATGCATAAACACGTTTAAATGGCCCATGAGTTACTGCTGAGTCTTCTCAGGACTCCTCTGACCCACTCATTACCTCTAGACCTATGTGAAACTTAGAGAGAAGTAAGCCTACTTGGAAGTAAATAGTTGATAATCCAAAGAGTTTTAAAAAGTCTTGTTAATTAGTATGGTCAGGAACCTGGGGAATAATATGTGGGAAGTGGATTTTGTGGGTGTTATACCCAGAGATAGAAAATATGAGACCGAATGCAGCCAAATCCACTGATATTGATATAGTTGTCCTTGCCTTATATTTGAGAAGTAACAGGTTGGCTTGAGGACCTGAGAGTAGCATTAGGCTGGATAATAGTAGTCTGGACTCAATGATGGCCCCCCATTAACAGTATCAATATGCTGGAACTTACCTGGCATACTATATAGGATGGATTCCAAAGTTCAGAGTAACAGGAATGTTGGAATGAACCTATTATGTAAAAAGCTCAAAATAACAGCCCTTGCACCAAGATATTAGGCACAAATTTATGATGGTTGGTGAGGGGGCCATCAGTGTTTTTGAAGATGGTTGTGGTGAAAGGCAGATATGCAATTAGATTTTTTTTTTCAATATGAATAATGGGACCCCAGAGTAGTACTGTTCATAGCTGTCAGAGACAAGGTAGGCTAATTACACAATAAACCAGAGTCATGGTATTGTATAAATTGTATAAAGAATGTTTTATAGAGATTTATCATGATGACACTTAACAGGAGGTCCTTAGAAATGAACAGATGGTCAACCTTGTTGGGTATAGGGGAAGAGAGGGAAAGAGTCAAGTTCATCTGAGAAATTCCCTAACTTGTTGCCTGAATGGATATTCATGGCCTTTTATCTCTTCTCAGAACTAAGCCAGTTTGTAGTTCTGAAGTTCCCTTACTAAAGTGAGGGCCAGGGCCCTTTAAGGAAGTGTTGTGTCATGTCACAGGAAGGACTGTGAATTTTCCTCAGACCACTACATCTCTCTTTTGTCATCTCTCTTGTACCTCGTCATAATATAGTACAGAGGTATCTTGACCATGTAGGTATCCCACATATATTAGTCCATTTCTGTTGCTTATAACAGAAATACCTAAAACCAGGTAATTTACAAAGAAACAATATGTGTTGTTTACAGTTTTAGAGTCTGGAAAGTCCAAAGTCCAGGGAACACATCTGATTAGGTGACTTTACAGCAATGCAGGGTGTCACGTGGCAAGAATGGCAAAAACAGAGCTAATTCCTCACTCCTTTTCCTTTTAAAGCCTTCAGAACCATGCCCATGACTTCCATTAAGCCATCAGTGGATTAATCCATTTTCCAGGGCATAGTCCTCACAATCTAATCACCTCTTAATGGCCCCACCTTTCACCTACCATAATAGGACTTCCCACCCTCACCAGTCACAGTAGAAACTAAGCTTCAATGAGTTTTTGGAAGACGTTTGATCTACAGCACCACAGAACATCATGTGGGTGCATTCCACTGATCATATTATACCAACTGGACCTAGTACCCAGGAAGCAACAAACACTTTTGATCTCTTAGTAAGATATCACTTGTTAGAGGGTGAGAAGAAACTCCTATAAAGACTCAAAGGAATACTGCATCAGTGAAGATTCTGGGAAATTAAGAAATTTGAAATGTCCGTTCTAAAGGTGTTACCATACCCAAGTTTGGCTGTCTGCCCCATACAAAAACCCTGGCTTAGCTGGCCAATATTTGTTACCCCAGGGCATTTAGCTCCTGGCTCAGCTTGCCAAAATCTTGTTACTGAACCTAAGTCTGGCTGCCTACCCCAAACAAAAACAAACAACCCAAAAATCAAATGTTGGTAGAATAAGAGATCAGCTTTTATTCAGGAATACCACTGACCTAAGGAGAGATGCTAGGCTAACCCATCTTTCCAGTAAACCTGAAGGAGAATGGCCAGAATAAACCATCTCAAAGACTCAGATTTACTGTGGGGTTTTATGGGGTAAGAAGTGGGAAGTGACAAGCAGGAGGGAAGTGAATGTGAGCCGTGGCTGCTCTGTGCAAGGACTCGCCAAGGCTCTGTCTGTTTTCTGCTTTCATCCTTGACATTATCTTAGGGTCTTTCAGGATTTTGATTTGTTTCAGGGGTAGAATTAGCTTAGCTTCATTGATGTCTTCCTTGGTTTTTCAGGATAGTTTGTGTCTCGTGGCAAGTGTGCAGCTCCAGGCTGACTGGAAAATAACTTTACATTTAGGTAAATGATGTCATCTTGCACCATAATGAAGGCTTAAAATATCAAATAACCATGGGGAAATAGGGAACTCAGACAAATGCATGCTAAGAAGAAAACTATGTCTTTTTTTTTTTCTTCCTAAAGTACATGTGGTTTAAGGTCCCAATATGGCTTCAGTCCTCCTTACCCCAACAAAGGGAAATATATGTCACTGTACCTTGTATCATCTCTACCAAACAGAGAGACACTAAGCTTGGTGCTTCTCTTTGAATTTGAAGACTTTGAATGGGAAAGAGTGGGCCCAGTGACTTGGCAGGCCCAAAGAGATTGGAAGTGCCTATTCCAGGGAGAAATATTGCAATACAATCTATGCAAGGCTGCAACAAGAAAACCACAGTGTTGACCCCTAAGATTTTGGGTAAAGTCATTCCCTTCCCCCAAAATAACTATTTGAAAAACAGCTTCTGGATTGCTATTGGCCCTCTTAGAAACTGAATAGCAGAACAGAATTTACTGAGTGACTATACAACTCAAATTTAATGTCGTAAACTGGATAATATAAAATCTACCAAATCATGTAATTATTTGTGCACAGTAGTATTTCAGTATACAATAGAAAAAAAAAATAATTATATATATATATGATGGGCCCAAGTGTGTCGAAAGTCACAAGGTATTGGAAGAATTGGTTCCTTCTAGAAGCTCTGAAAGATAAATCCATGCTTCTTTCCTAGTGATTCCAGCAATCTTTGACATTCCTTGCCTTGTAGATGCATCATTCTACTCTCTGCCTCCATCTTCACATTGCCTTCCCTGTGTGTCATTTCCTGTCTCTTCTAAGAACATTCTAATTATATTTAGAGCCTATCCTGATTCAGTATAATCTCATCTTGATTCTTAGCTAATTATATCTACAAAGACCCTATTACCATATAAGGTCACATTCTGATGCCCCAGGAGTACATAAATTTTGAGGGGACACTATTCAACCCACTATTCAACTACTCCAGCATCTAAAGAGGGAACATATTTTATGGCAAAGAAAGTGCATTGATGGCCTTGATTCTACACAATTCACTGGTCTAGCATATGTTCCATCATTTAGGAACATCTGTCTTGATAGAGTGGTGCTGGCTAGTAAACAACATTGAAGGAATTCCCTACAGGATTTGGTATTTGCTACCTCTCACGTATCTATGATAAATGGGCCTGGTAAAGAAGACCCCATTAACACTATACCAAATAACCGAATGGATGAATCCTTGATTTCTTTCTCTGTGACCTTGGGCTAAGGGCATTGGGAGTTCTAATGCCTAAGGGAAGAATGATTTTCCCAGGGGCCAGAGAATTGATTTCAATGAATTGAAAATCATAACTGCTGTCTGGTCTTTTTGGGCTCTTTGTTCTTGCACCTATCAATAGAGAAGGGGATCACTGATTTAATGATTGCTTACAATTTCCAGGGGGAGCGTTGGGTTGCTGCTACATAAAATGGGCAAAAGGGACTACATGTGGATCCTCTGGGATTCTCTAGAGCGCTTCCAATATTTCCCTGTTGGATGCTCTATATCAATAGAAAATTTTGTAAATCCAATAAAGACAAGACTCAAGGAATCAGACCCTTCAGAACTAAAACTTTGGGTCAGCTGATGTGCTGTCAGAAGGCTAGAGAAACTTGAAATTGGTGGCGGAAAAAGACCACTATGATTTTCATCTTAAGCTTTGTGATCAACTACAGAGAAAGGAATGATAGTAGCTGTGTTTTATGTGACTGAATTTATTCTTTCTGCATTTTTCCCCTCTACTACATTTTGTGAAGAATACTGTATGTAGCAAAGATTTGAGGTTTCATGTGAGTGCAACTAAATTGACATTACCACATGATGATGGGACTTTATGTAGTCCCTGCGTTAAGGTCATGGTTTACACCCTGGGATAAAGGACAAAAGTGAGAGCTGAAGTACAAAATAGTTAGACTGTGTCAAATATCCTCCATTCGCTCCTCTGGATTCACTCTCTAGCCTTCTCTACTCTCCTTGTTGCCCTGCACGGCTGCTCTGTGTGGACTACATCAATGGCCTCCTGTGCAGTTTGACTTCCAGTTGTACTTGGCCAGTGGGGGGCCCAGACAGAAGATCAGAGGGAGGAAATTGAGGTCAGGATGCTTGCTCTCTCCTTATGAGGTTGCCTTAAGCTAGTTGTGTTTATTGACATTGACTGTTCTTTCTCAAGGTAGATGCTTCTCTATATGGGATCCGAACCCTCAGCGGGAGCACCACCACGCTCCCAAGTGCTGCACTCTACCAAGTGCGCCACCGGGCCGGCCCGGATTTAGTTAACTTAAGATCAACATACAGTCATGCACTGCACAATGACATTTCAGTCAACAAAGGACAGCATATTTGACAGTGATCTCATAAGATTATAATGACTATACTATATAGCTTAGGTGTATAATAGGATAAACCACGTAGGTTTTTGTAAGTACACTTTATGATGCTCACACAGCAACAAAATTACTTAATGACACATCTTGGAACATATCACCATCATTAAATGATGCACTACTGTATACATAAATGTTTTTCACCATAATTATTTACATAGATAGAGATATCAACTCTTTATTCAGTCATAAGACAGAGATTATACAATATTAAATAATCTGAAATGCAACAAAGGTAGTTTTGCTGTCAGCAATGATGAACTAGCTCTCTTTAGACTATCCTTCTCTCTGGAAAAAATGATGTCACATAAAATAATAATAAAAATATTTTTGAAACCACTGGTCTGATTCTGAGGGTTAAGTTTCCAGAGAAATGAGCTAGACACTTGGTGCCACTCATCCCTGAAGGAATTTACCAGGTTGAAAGGGGTAGCTGAAAGACTGGAAGCCCCAATGCACAATGCTCCCATAGAAAGGGATCAGAGCAAGGATGGACAGCTAAGTACAGGGGAGAGCCCCAGTAGGAAAGCAATGGAGGGCAGCAAAAACTTGGTGAGGATCCTGTGGAACATGAAAACAAAGCAGGGAGATGTAGAGGAGAAAGAGGCACATGGCTTCAGCCACTGGCATGTCCCTGACACCAGGATCAGCCAGGAGGTGTTCTTCCTTGCAGCAGAAAGAATCTGCTTAGCCATGAGCACTTCCCAGCAGTAACCTTCCTCATGCTTCTGCCCCAGCCTATACCCAACACTACCATTGCAGCCTGTGCCATTGTCTAGTCCCAGAGCCATGGCCCTTCTCCCCACACAGGAGTTCATCCTGTGCAGCACATCATACCATGTGCTCCATGCTACCTGTGTGGCACTGTCTGCCTGCATGTCTCCAGCATTCCAGCTGCCTACATGGCTCTGGCCACCCATGTGACCCCAGCTGCCCAACCTCCAGCATGGCCCCACCTCCCCATAAGGGCCCAACCCTCTGACCACCCATATGGCCCCATTGCCCACATGGGTCCAGCCATCCAGCCACCCATGTGACCTAAGCCACCACAGCTTCCCATGTGGCCCCAATCACACATGCAGGCCCAACTGTCCATCTGTCTCTGTGGTCCCTGCTACCCCAGGTGCCCACATTCACCCCACCCACCTCCATGGACCCACCTCTATGGGTCCACCTCAGACCCAGTCACAGATGTAGCTGCCAGATCCCCCTGGACCCCCTGAGTCTACCCAGAACTACTGATTCTATGAAGAATTACTGAAACTGAGTCTATCCAGAACCACAACCAAAATACCTTACCCAACAGGCAATGTGTAACAAGTCTTCAGGAGGGAGTCACTCTCCTCAAAAGCCACTCCAGAGTAACAGAAGAAGCAACTACTCTACCAGATGACTGGGCATCAATGTAGGGATACTACAAACATGAAAAAAAAAAAGAAAAAAGAAAATATGACACCACCAAAGGAACAGTATAATTCTCAAATACCAGACTCCATACAACAGGAAACCCTTGATATGTCTGAAAGAAAATTCTAAATAACTATCTTAAAGAAATTCAGTGAGATACCAGAAGAATCAGGTAGACAATGAAATGAGAAAATCAATCTAGGACATGAAGGAGGAAATTTACAAAGAGGTAAATACCATAAAAACTAATATGGCAGAACTTCTGGAACTGAAAGACTCATTCAACAAAATAAAAACTACAATGGAGAGAGTTAAGCAGCAGGCTAGAGCAAGCAGAAGAAAGATTTTCTGATCTCAAAGAGAGTGCTTTTGAAACAACCCAGGCAAACAAAAAAAAAAAAATGAAAAAAGAAAAAGAAAAAGAAAGAATTTTTTTAAAAAGGGAAGAAAATCTAAGAGAGCTAGCAGACAACTTTAAACACACAAACACTGAATCATGGGTGTAACAGAAGAGGAGGAGAAAGGAAAAGACATTGAAAACACATTCAAGGAAATAGCAGAAAAGTTCCCTGGTATTGGTAGAGATACAGACTTCCAGATCCAAGAGGCTCAAAGATCCCCAAACAGATTCAATCCACAAAGGCCCTCTCTGAGACAAATTGCAGTCAAACTTTCAAAAGTCAAAGACAAAGAGAGAACCCTAAGAACAGCAAGAGAAAAGTATGAAGTCATCTGTAAGGGTGTCTCAGTCAAACTAACAGCAGACTTCTCAGCAGAAACTCTACAGGCCAGAAGAGAATGGGGTGATATATTCAAAGTACTAAAAGAAAAAAAAGTACCAGCCAAGAATCTATACCTGGCAAAGCTATCCTTCAGAAATGAGGGGGAAATAATATATTTCCCAGACAATAAAAAGCTGCAGGAGTTCATCACCACACAACCAGATCAACAAGAAATCCTTAAGAGAGTCCTGCACCTGGAATCCAAAAGACAATAATCATCACCATGAATAGACAAGAAAGAACAAATACCTTGGTAGAACAGATATGCAAGCATGAAAGAGAAAGACACTGTTATGGAAAGAACTCAGTGAAGAAATAATTCCAGTCACTCAGAGAGATGGAAAGCCAGGAAGTTTATTACGCTAGTGGGACAGGAACACTAGCGGGACCGAGGTGGACTTGTGCCCTGAGATCCTGGGACACTGGGTGTAGGGAGAGCTGTGGTTATATACTTTTCTTGAGCAGGCATGCAAGCCTTTTATTGGCTCTGTTTGGTGACTCCCCCCAGACAGAGTCACCCAAGCTGGGGGGCTTTAAGCAGGTTAGGGGCTTCACCAAGCTGAGTTCTGTATCCAGACAGAGTCACCCAAGCTGGGGGGCTTTAAGCAGGTTAGGGGCTTCACCAAGCTGAGTTACACAGAGGCAGGAAATGTGTGGTTAAGTAGGTGCTGTTAGTTTCAATCTCTAAACGTATGTTCAGCAAGCAGTTTCTGTGAATTCAGTTGCTCAATCAAGCAAGCAGCAAAGACACAAAAACCCAAAAGGCAGACTACTGTCTAACCAACTTTTAGCGGTCCTTTGTAAACAAGCACATTCCAGCTGCAAGTTTACACATGCAAAGAGCCTTAGTTAAAAGAACTTTCAGATCCTGATATTCCACCTCAACACTATACCATACCACCTCAAAAAACCAACAAACACTGAAGTCAAACAATAAAAGGGGAAGAAAGAAACAAAAGATATTTAAATCAACCACTCAAAAAGCAATTGAATGTCAAGAAAAAGGCAATATCTGCCAGTAACAACTTTAAATGTAAACAGATTAAATTCCCCACTCAAAACACATAGACTGGCTGATTATATTAGAAAGCTAGACCCAACTACATGCTGTCTACAAGAAACTTACCTCACCTGTAAAGACATACACAGACTAAAAGTAAAGGGATAGAAAAAGATATATCATGAAAGTGGATACCAAAAATGAGCAGAAGTAGCTATTCTTATATCAGATAAAATAGACTTTAAACCAAAAACCATAAAAAAGACAAAGAAATCCAGTCTATAATGATAAAGGTATCTATCCAGTAAGAAGACATAACAATCATAAATATACATGCAATATATAAGACAAACACTCTTAAACCTAAAAAAAAAAAGATAGACACCAATACAATAATAGCTGGGGACCTGAACACGTCTCTCAGCATTGGACAGATCATCTATGCAACAAATCAACAGAGAAATATAGGATTTAAACTACACGTTAGACCAAAAGGACTTGGCATATATCTACAGAGCTTTTCATGCAACAACTACAGAATATATGCTCTCATCAGCATATGATCAGCATATGGAACATTCTCCAGTATAGACCACATGTTAGGTCACAAGTCAAGTTTCAGCAAATTTAAAATAATTGAAATCATTTCAAGTATCTCTTCATTTCGCAAGAGATTAAAACTAGAAATCAATAACAAGCAAAACTCTAGAAGCTATACAAACACATGGAAATTAAACAACATGTTCCTGAATGATCTATGGGTTGAAGAAGAAATTAAACAGGAAATCAAAAAATTTCTTGAAACTAATGAAAATAAAGACATATCATACCAAAATCAGTGAGATACAGGAAAAGCAGTATTAAGAGGGAAGTTTAATGCAATAAATATTTACTTCAAAAGGACAGAAAGATTTCAAATAAACAACTTAATATTATACATCAAAGAACCAGAAAAAAAAGAATCCAATCCCCAAATTAGTAGACAAAAAGAAATAAGATCAGAGTAGAACTAAATTTCAATAGAGACCCCAAATAGATACAAAAGATTAATGAAACAAAAAGTTGTTTTTTTTGAGGAGATAAACAAGATAAACAAACCATTAGCAAAGCTAACTAAAAAAAGAAGAGAGAAGACCCAAATAACAAAAATCAGAAATGAAAGTGGAGACATTACAACTGATACCACAGAAATACAAAGAATCATTAGAGAATGTTATAAGCAACTGTATATCAACAAATTTGAAAACTTGGAGGAAATGGATAAATTTATAGACATAAGCAAACTACCAACACTGAACCAAGTGGACATAGAAAACCTGAATAGAACAATAACAAGCCATGAGATTGAAGCGGTAATCAGCAGTCTCCCAACAATGAATAGCCCACAACTAGATGGTTTTACAGCTGAATTCTAAAAAATATTTAAAGGAATTAATACCAGTTCTCTTCAAATTATTTTAAAAAATTGAAACAGGGGCCATTCTTCCAAACTCATCTATGAGGCATCACCCTGATTCCAAAACCAGACAAAGATACAACAAAAAAGAAAACTGCTGGCCAATATCTTTGATGGACACAAAAATCCTCAATAAAATATTAGCAAACAGAATACAGCAACACATCAAAAAATATATATAACATGATCAAGTGGGATTCATACAAGGGATACAAAGATGGTTCAACATTCACAAGGCAATAAATAAAATATTTTTTAACAAATAAATTTTGTTGATATACCAAATCAACAAAATCAATGACAAAAGCCATATGATTATCTCAGTAGATGTAGAAAAAGCATTTGACAAAATTCAACATTCCTTTATGATAAGGGCTCTCAGCAAATTAGGTATACAAGGAAAATATCTCAACACATTAAAAACCCACCAACAATATCATCCTGAATGAAGAAAAAGTGAAAACCTTTCCCTTAAGATCAGAAACAAGACAAGGATGCCCACTCTCACCACTCCTATTTCACACTGATCTGGACATACTAGCCAGACCAATCAGGCAAGAGAAAGAAATAAAGGGCATCCAGATTGGAAAAGATGAAGTTAAACCATCCCTGTTTGCAGATGACATGATCCCATATATAGAAAAACCTAAAGACCCTACTGAAAAAGTTAATGCTGATAATTGATTTCAGTAAAGTTGCAGGACAAAAATTATCATACAAAAATCAGTAGTGTTTTTATATTCCAACAATGAATTAGCAGAAAAAGAAATCAAGAAAGCAAGCCCATTTACAATAGTCACCAATAAGATAAAATATCTAGGAATAAATTTATCCAAGGAGGTGAAAGATATCTACAATGAGAGCTAAAAATAACTGCTAAAAGAAAATAAAAGGGACACAAAAAGATGGAAGTACATTTTATGCTCTTGGATTGGAAGAATTAACATTGTGAAAATGTCCATACTACCCAAAGTAATCTATAAATTCAATGCAATCCCCACCAAAATACCAATGGCATTCTTCACAGAAGTAGAAAAAAAAATCCTAACACTCATATGTAGCAAAAAAAGACTGTGAATAGCCAAAGCAATCTTGAGCAAAAATAATAAATAAATAAAGCCAGAGGCATTACACTACCTGACTTCAAATTATGCATCAAAGCTACAGTAACCAAAACAGCATGGTACTAGCATAAAAACAAACAATGATATAGACCAACAGGACAGAATAGAGAACCCAGAAATCAACCCAGGTACTTAGAGCCAACTGATCTTCAACAAAGGCATGAAGAATATATATTGGGTAAGTCTCCCTCTTCTATAAATGGTGCTGGGAAAACTGGACAGCCATAAGTAGAAGAATGAAACTAGACCTATACCTCTCGCCCCATACCAAAATCAACTCAAAGTGGACTAAAAACTTAAATGTAAGTCCTGAAACTATAAAACTCCTAAAAGGAAAAATAGGGGAAACACTTCAGGAAGTAGGACTGGGCACAGACTTCATGAACATAACCCCAAAAGCATGGTCAACAAAAGAAAAATAAACAAATACAATTATATCAAATTAAAATCTTCTGCTCAGCAAAAGAAACAATTAACAGAGCAGAAAGACAACCTACAGAATAGGAGAAAATATTTGCAAACCATGCAACTGACAAGGGATTAATATCCAGAAAATAAAAGGAACTCAAACAATTTAACAGTTAAAAAACAAGTAACCTAATTAAAAAATAGGCAAAGGAGCTTAATAGGCCTAAAGTAAGATATACAAATGGCCAACAAGTACATGAACAAATGTTCAATATCACTAAGCATCAGGGAAATGAAAATCAAAACTACATTGAGATATCTCACCCCAGATAGACTGGCTATTATTAAAAAGACAGAGAATGACAAATGCTGGCAAGGAAGCAGAGAAAGAGGAACCCTCCTGCGCTGTTGGTGAGACTGTAAATTAGTGCAGCCATTATGGAAAACAGTATGGAGATTCCTCAAACAACTACAAATATAACTGTCATATGATCCAGTCCCACTACTGGGTATATACTCAAAGGAATACTCCCATGTTTATCACAGCTCCCATTACAATAGCCAAGAGCTGTAACCAATCTAAATGTTTATTGAAAGACAACTGCATAAGAGAAATGTGGTATATATACTCAATGGAATACTACTCTCCATTAAAAAAGAATGAAATTCTGCCATTTGCTGCAACACAGATGAGGTTGGAGAAAATTATTTTAAGTAAATTAAGCCAGGAACAGAAAGAGAAATACTTCATGTCCTCACTTATAAGTGAGAGCTAAGAAAGAAGAAAGAAAGAAAGAAGAAGGAAGGAAGGAAGGTACAATAACCACAATAATATGTTGACCTTTCAAAAGAAGAGAACAGAACTGAGCTTTTCAGTTCTGTTCAGAAGTGAGAAAGAGGGAGGGAAAGGGTGTGTTAGTGAGAAATTGTTAAAGGACCAAAAAAATGATTATTACATTGTGTAATGTTGAATATACTAATTATCCCAATTTTAGCATCACGTATTACATACAGGTATTGATATTCAACATGGTACTCCACAGATATGTACAATCAATTGTTTCAATGAAAAAAAAAAAAAAGAAAGAAAGAAAAAGAAAAAGACTGTAAGTCATGCAGATCTTTCAGGTATGTTGAGGGTTAGAGGAACAAAAGCTGGGTTCATGGCTGGCTGAGGAAGAACAGCCCTTGTAAGCACACTGCAATGTCAGTGGGGTCCCCAGAGGATTGATTCCTACCAGTAGGCTGAAGCAGAAATTGACAAGCCTTCAAAGGAACTGAAGCCCAGTTTTCAAACACTTTAATTCCTGATTGGATTAATATAATCATAGATCAGACTAGAGAACATAGAGACCCACAAATGTATGTGCAAATGATTTGTGAAAAAGATTGCACAGAAGAGCAGTGAGCAAAACATGAACTTTTTAATAAATGGTGATAGATTCATTGCATATCCACATGAGAAAAAATTAATATTGACTCCTAACCCTACTACACATAGAAATTCCAGATGGAGTGTTGATCTAAATGTGAAAAATAAAACAAAGTTATTTCTACAAGAAAATTTGGAAAAATATTTGTATCACTATGAGTTAGAAAAAATATTTCTTAAATAAGACAAGAAAAAAAAACTAACTATAAATAGAAAGATTGATAAATTGGACTAGACTATAATAAAGAAATTCTGAGCATTGTAAACACCATAAACAGCAGGAAAAAGTAAGTTATAAGATTGAAAGTATTTGCAATATATGAGAAAAAAAAGATTTCTTGCTTAATATATTAACTCCTACAAATCAGTAAGGAAATTAAATCAGACAGCACAATAGAAAAAAAGGCAAGAAATATAAACAGGCATATCTAAATGGCCAATAAACTTAGGATAAAGAGTTCAACCTTATTAATCAACAGAAAGATAAAAATTAACTATAATGAAGTACAACTACTTTCCCATCCAAACGTGTAAAATAAAATAAGATGGAGAATTTCCAGTTAGGGAAAGAATAAGAGAATTATTACTCTTCCATGCTGTTGAAGGCAATGTAAATTAGTACAAACACCTGGAAGTAACTACCAAAACCGGATATATGCATATCCTTTGATCCAACAATTCTACTCTTAGGTATATACTAATCAGAAATTCATTCATGTGTATACCAAATGACAAGAGTATGAATGCTCATAGAGGTTTTCTTCATAATATTCATGTCACAAGTGGAATTGTACTCCCCCAAAATACATGTGAAGTCCTAACCCACAGAATATGACTTCATTGGAATCAGGGTAGTTGAATATATCATTAGTTGAGTTCTTACTGGAGTAGAGTGAGCCCTTAATTCAATACAGCTATTGTTCTTATGGGAAAAAGAACACACAGGGAGGAAATGGTTGGGTGGCTATGGAAGCAAAGATTGGATTGCTGCTTTCACAAGCCATGGAATAGGATTTTGAACAGACATCAGAAACAAGAAAAGGCAAGGAAGGTTTACCCTCTACAGGCTTTAGAGAAAGAATGGCCCTGCCATTAGCTTGACTTAAGACTTCTATTACCCAGAAGTGTGAGCATTAAATTTCTGTTGTTTTAAGCTATGCAGTTTGTGGTTCTTTATTACAGAAGCCCTAAGAATCTAATTCAAGCTCCTAAGAGTCTAATTTAAGCCCCAAATATCCATCACATAATAAATTACTATGCAACAACAAAAATAAATGAAATATTACTACATGGAAAACAACCACAAATTTTAGTGATAGAAGCCAGATACAAGAGGATACACTATATGATTCCATTTATTTAAAATTCAAACAAAGCCAAAATAAATCTTTGATGTTAAATGTTCAGATAGGGATTATATTCGGAAATGGAAGAGAGTATCGTGATTAACAAAGGATGAGGGTGACTTCTGATGTTCCATTGCCTAACCTAAGTGAAGCTTAGATAGATGTGTTTACTTTGTGATAATTCATTGTGTACTTCTTTACACTTTTGTATATTTATAATCCAGTACAGAAGTTCCCCCTTGTTTGTGGTTTCACTTTCCATGGTTTCAGCTACCCCTGGTCAACTACTGTCTAAAAATATTAAATGGAAAATTACAGAAATAAAACATTCATAAGTTTTAAATTGTGTGCCCTTCTGAATAGCATGATGAAATCTCTCGGCCTTCTGCTTTTTCCCTAGGGGAAGAGAATCGTTGCCCCTTTGTGCAGCATATCCACTGGTCACTTAATAGTCATCTTGATTATCAGATTAACTGTGGTTGTGTCACAGCAATTGTGTTCAAGTGGCCTGTAGTTTACTTAATAATGGTCCCAAAGCCCAAGGGTACTGATGCTGGGATATTGTTTTAACTGTTTTATTGTTCATTATTTTTTCTTAATCTTTTACTGTGCCTAACTTATAAAGCAAACTTTGTCATAGGTATGTATGTTTAGGAAAAAAAGTATATTTAGGGTTCTATACTATCTTGGGTTTCAGGCATTCACTGGGGTCTTGAAATGTATCTCTTGTGGATTGTGGGGGACTACTGTAACAGGCTGGTAAATACACCCAATAGTATATTTGAAATTTTATTCACTAAAGAAAAAAAAAACTTAAAAAGAAGAAAGATAAATGTATTTAATTACATCATTCCCAAGAGTTTTTCCTCTTGTGATGCTACAACTGATGTTAAACAGTCACAGTATTGAAGTAATAGAGGATAGTAAGTTTGGGGCCAGAAATGAAGGCTTTATTGGCTAGTTCCTCCCCAGAACATACTATTCACAATTCCTATTCCTCAGTGTAAGTGAAGTACTTCAGTCTTCAGTCAGAGGTTACACTTCTTTTGAAATATGGTTTACCTACCAGAACCTACATTCTGGCCTAAGATCCTCCAAAAAAACAGCAGAGGCTACAGTAATTTGAACTGTTGAAATCATTCACAAATTTGGTAAAAATTGTCTCTAAATAAAATAATTTATAACAACTTGAATAGTCCAGAAAGAATAAAGAGGTCTTCTCAAATATTGTGAGAAGTTCTATGATTGCTGAGGGAATCAGTAATAGGATTGTGGTTAACACAAGAGTCAAGAGTTACCTTTCCTTGGGTTCAGATTCCCCTTCCACCACCAATAGCTGTGTAAATTTTGGCAAATTACTTAATATTTGACTGCTAATTAATATTAAAAATCCTCCTGGCCAAACTATGAAGAACATAATTTTATTGAATATGGAGAAAGGAGAAAACTTAGATTAAAACAAAGGAAAAAAAGTTAAGCTAAAACAGTAATTGTGGTATAATAATTAAAGGATAATGAAAAACACACATTAGAGAGATCTTGGAGGCTGTGTCTTCCATTGCAGGCCCAGAGGCCTAGGGAGACAGAATGGTCTTGGAGAACAGACCCAGGGCACCCTTCACAGGCTCGCTGCCCAGGTCCACCTCAGGATGCTGCTCCCCACACCAGCACCCTAGCTGCTTTGGCTGCTCCACCTGTAGGTAAATTGGCCCCAGGTGTGGCTGGACCCTCAGCTTTAGAAAATACAAATCAGAAGCCTTGGCAGTGTCCATGTGGTGTTAGGTCTGCAGGCTCACAAAGTGCTAAAGCTGTGGAGGCTTGGAAGCCTACACCATGATTTCAAAGGATGTATGGAAAATCCTGGTAGCCCAGGAAGAGATCTGTCACAGGAGCAGATTCAACACATAGAGTTTTTCTAGAGCAATGCCAAGAGGAAATGTAGGGTTGGAGTTGCAGCAGAAAAACCTCACCAAGGCCATGCCTAGTGGAGCCATGGGAGCAGGACTGCCATGGAGACTCCAGAATTATAGAGCTACCAGCATGCAATGCCAGCCTGCAAGAGCTGAAGCATGGCCTCAAACCAGGAAAGCCATAGAAGCAGAGCTGCCAAGGACTTGGGGACCCAACCCCCACACCAGTGTGCACAGGACATCGAACATGGAGTCAAGGTGCATGTTTTGCTTGCTTTGAGATTCAATGCCTGTCTGCTGGGTTTTGGACTTGCTTAGGACCTATTACCCCTTTCTTTTGGCCTATTTCTCCCTTTTGAATGGGAATATGTACTTTATGCTTGTCCCACCATTGTATCGTGGAAGTACATAATTTGTTTTGATTTCACAGATGGTACTTTGAGACTTTGAACTCTTGAGCTGAAACAAGATAAGACTTTGGGGAAAGAATGAATGTATTTACCTATAAGAAGAAAATAAACATTAGGGGCCAAGTGTGGAATGATATGGATTGTGTCTCCCAAGTTTTATTTATTAGTAACTTGATCCTCACTGTGACTGTTAAGAGTGTGGGAAATCCTATTTTGGTAATTGAAAGGAAGAACCTTGAAGAGGTGATTAGATTGTAGGAAAAGCTATAGTGAATGGGTTAATAATGGTGGTCAGGAGTGTGGTTCTGAGGGCTTTAAATGGATAGCAAATGAGGAGTTTAGTCTCTTTTTGCTTTGCCATTTTCTACCATATGAGACGTCTGCATTGCTGAAAAGCCACCACCTAAGACCCTCACCGTAAGTGTTCCATGGACTGTGGACTTCCCAGCCCCTGAAACTATAAGCAATAAATTTTGTTTTCTTACAAAGAAATGAAAAAACATAAATTGGCCAATTCTATTCAGTGTTGACTTAGTTGAGAAAGCTCCCTAGAATATATTCATTTACTAACCAAAAATCATTTAGAGAAAAATAATACTAAATATACTGACTTTAAGATCACCTTAGTTATTATCATAAAAGTTAGTAAAGCCCAAACCTTCTCTTTCAGCATAGAAGTATCAGTCTTAGCTCACATTGAATATGCTGCTAATATGTAATATCTAATAACAATAAAAGACATAGCAAGCAGGAAATTCATAACTTTCAGTTTAATTTTTAAAAAGTTGCTAGAATCACTACTTTAATTAAGAAATCCAGATGGCTCCAGATTTTAGGCATGAAATGTGCTACCACCTTGAGAGGTGTCATCTTGGATAAATTTCCTCTTTTAAAATCATCACAGATGTTCTCTACCTAAGAAAAATAGCCATAGAACACAACAGGTGATTTATGGAAAATTCAATTTCTGAAGGGTCATTCTTTTAATATCACTCTTATTAATAATATTACTAAAATTACTATACTAATAACAGCCTTAATATTATTATTAATTTCCAGTACACAGTCTTAATACTATCTGGAATATTCCTTAATTGCAGGAACAATGATTTCTGATCACCCAAACATCTCAGTTTGACCTATTTTTTTTTCAAGTGTATTTCAAGCCACTGCAGTGATTTGTCCTTTTGAAATAGTAATGATACTTCTATAAGGACAATGATCCATTGCCTCCTCCCAGTGTTTTGGCATATGCAATTTGTTGATCATATTTCTCCAGGACTTATATTACACATTGCAAAAAAATATTATTTTTAGTTGTTCAGTCTTTCAGAATAAAACCTGTAGACCTTAACCTCTGTATTGATACTCACAACCTGCATACAAAGTCAAAACACTAGAAAGAACACAAAATGTTCTCTAGCTTTTTAGCCACTGGGTTTTTTTGTCATTATTGTTGTTGTTCTTGGTTTGGTTTGTCTTTGCTATAACCATAGGTGATAATTCTCAGAGTAGCAAAAGTGTTCTCAAGTCATCATGAATACAACAACATTTCAAAAACAAAACTACTGCCTTTGCTTTTTACTCCATCTTCTTTTAAGCTTCTGAATCTCTTAGCTTTGTCTTCCCTTTTGTCTCCACATTTATACCTCAGACATGATGACAGAGCTCAGTTATCGTGGTTTTCTTTCCAGTGCCCCCAAGGTTATAGTCTGCACTTGCCCAGTTCTTCTGTCTGTAAGATGGATTAGTTTCAACTACAGAGACCCCACCCAGCACTGGCAAGTACAACCTGAACATTACCTGTTCACTGGGGATGAAGAGCCAGGGGTCACACTTCACAAAGGGTTCTGATGAATTTTTCCTTCTGCTTTTACTTGAGTATCCTTCATTATTTTATTTTCCCATCACAAAATGGAATTAAATTAGTGTTCTGATATATCTAATTTTTATATATTTCAGTTATGATAGTTAATTTGAAAAATGTGACTGTCTTCTCAATAGCATTTTTTACACATTTAAAACAATTTAATTTTTAAAGATCAAAAGACTCCCTAAAGGAGAAACAAAAATAAGAACTAAAAAATAATAATAAAATAAATAAATGGCATGCAGTGATAATGGACACCATGCTGCTGATAGTGAAAGTTTTAATACTCCAGAGTAGGATGAGGACTAGAACACTTCATTTATAGAATTCAGCATTCAAATCCTCGTCATTCCTCTGCTTCTAAATAATAATGGAAGATTGAACTAATTCTTTTAGCATCTCTGGGCATTAATTTTTCTCATTTGTAACACAAGGAATTGAAGTAAATTATTTCTAACATTATTAAACACTAGAAAGAACACAAAATGTTCTCTAGCTTTTTAGCCACTGGGTTTTTTTGTCATTATTGTTGTTGTTCTTGGTTATGTTTTGTCTTTGCTATAACCATAGGTGATAATTCTCAGAGTAGCAAAAGTGTTCTCAAGTCATCATGAATACAACAACATTTCAAAAACAAAACTACTGCCTTTGCTTTTTACTCCATCTTCTTTTAAGCTTCTGAATCTCTTGGCTTTGTCTTCCCTTTTGTCTCCACATTTATACCTCAGACATGATGACAGAGCTCAGTTATCCTGGTTTTCTTTCCAGTGGCCCCAAGGTTATAGTCTGCACTTGCCCAGTTCTTCTGTCTGTAAGATGGATTAGTTTCAACTACAGAGACCCCACCCAGCACTGGCAAGTACAACTTGAACATTACCTGTTCACTGGGGATGAAGAGCCAGGGGTCACACTTCACAAAGGGTTCTGATGAATTTTTCCTTCTGCTTTTACTTGAGTATCCTTCATTATTTTATTTTCCCATCACAAAATGGAATTAAATTAGTGTTCTGATATATCTAATTTTTATATATTTCAGTTATGATAGTTAATTTGAAAAATGTGACTGTCTTCTCAATAGCATTTTTTACACATTTAAAACAATTTAATTTTTAAGATCAAAAGACTCCCTAAAGGAGAAACAAAAATAAGAACTAAAAAAAAATAATAAAATAAATAAATGGCATGCAGTGATAATGGACACCATGCTGCTGATAGTGAAAGTTTTAATACTCCAGAGTAGGATGAGGACTAGAACACTTCATTTATAGAATTCAGCATTCAAATCCTCGTCATTCCTCTGCTTCTAAATAATAATGGAAGATTGAACTAATTCTTTTAGCATCTCTGGGCATTAATTTTTCTCATTTGTAACACAAGGAATTGAAGTAAATTATTTCTAACATTATTTCTAGTTTTAGTACTCTATAATTCTAAGAACTATTGTCTTACAGTGTGGGTATGTGTTAATTTGACCCTCCTGATGATGATGGGCAAATTGCAATTTTAATTTACACAAAATGATAATAATTGTTATAGTATATTTTGAGTTGTAACTTTCTTTTGTTAAACTTTATAATTAACCTAGCTCTGAGCACTAGATTTAATATCACTATACTTAATCAAATAATTTCTATACCCTTGTCGATGTCTCTATATATTCTCAACATATGTTATAAATAGAACATTCAGCATAATTCAGTACAAATAGCAATTTTTAATAAATAATCATGGATTGATTATGAATTTGTGCTTATGTACTCCAATAAAATTAAGTCTAATGCAATGTAAATTAAATAACTGTTTAAAAATGTAATTTGTGTCAGGATGAAAGAGAACTGGAGTTTAAATAATACATTAATTTTCATAACATATCAAAAGGAAGGTCAGCAGATTTTATTAAAGTGATTCAAAGTGTAAGTCGTAGACAGCAGGAATGAAGCACGACTAGGTGAAGATGCTTTATCATCTTACAATAATAAAAAGCAAATACCTTTGGAATGAAATACAAAGGAAGGTTTCTCTTGTTATTCACACTATTCTATCTTTCTTTACCTTGTTTTCTAGGTATGATCACAAGAATCATGATATTAATTTCAACAGATGTAAAAACAAGATCAACCTGTCAAATAATGCTTGAAAGAAAACTGCTTTGGCAACAGGTCTTATAAAAATGTTTTGAGATTTCAATTAACACGCGATCAGTGTGCACAAACAGTAGCATTACATGATAGTTTTGTAAAGACGAGTGATATCCTCAGCTACAGTAAGGGAACGAGAGCTTTAGAGAATTCACATTAATTGAACTTTTCTGTTCGTATTAAGAGCAAACCTGGCAAACTATATTCACAAAACCAGAGAAAGATGCTCATGATGATGAGGAGATCTAGTTATTACAGCAGGGACCATATGAAGGAAGAAAGCAAACTTATGAACGAGCTTATGGTAACCAGCTTAGAAAAGACTTAGGGTAATTATAACACTTATTTTCTAATATCTGCATGGTTGCCAGTGAATTTGTTCAGTTTTGTTACATAAATAATTGGACAGAGTAATAGCTTTCTAACATGTGGGAAATTCCATTTTTATTTTAATTCTTGGTTCCTCAATAGACCCGCACACTTTATCATGTGACCTGCAGTTCCTGTCACTAGAGACAGAGCGTATTTCCCTGCCCCATTGATTCTGAGCTTGTTTAGCCAATGGAATCTGGATGAATATGACAATGAGCCAGTTTAGAGCCTAAGCCTTAAGTGGCATTGCGTGTTTCTGTTCACTTCTCATGTTCTTCTACCATTGCTATGAGAAGTTGCCCACCTATCTAAGGAAGGTATAACCCAGAGGGGATCCTAGCCCCAACCTAGTACTTGGAGCCAAGTCTAGTGACCCAAGTTAATTGAGTCTTATATCAATTTAAAAGCCCTTAGATCAATTTCTGTCTTTAGTGATGCTTTTCGAACTGTTCCAAGAACACACTTTAGCCTGGTCAACTTAGTCACTATTACACATACTAGCTAGTTTAATGGGTTATTTAGATATTATTTCAAACAATGGGCAATCAATTTTTTAATTTTTTTTAAATTGCACCCTCATTATGTTTCTCATAAGGCATTTGATAAAACATATCCAAACCTCTCGACCTTCTTGACCCTCACCCTATCTTTGATTCCTTTCCCAACTAAATTGTTGAAACTTATCCCAAACTAACCTCCATTCTAAATGTGCTTCCAGTGCCAGTTATATTACTGTCAGTTGTATATTATCAAAACTATTATAAACCGATACGGATTTACATTTAGGATTAGATTGATGTAGATGATAAGACTCAGTACCTTACTTATTCATTTTTATTGTTATTTATATTGATGGATAGTATCTTGCCCAATTGCTATCAACTTCAACTCAATCTTAACAAAATAGAATTTAGTGTTTTAGATTAGGAAATCACTACATTCCACTAGCAGAAGTTCTGCCCTGATACAGAAATGCATTCCACATAAGCAATTATAAAAGGTTTACATGTATTACCTCATTTAAGGTTTACAACAATATAATACATATTATTGTCAACATTTTATAGATGGAAGAACTGAGCCACTTGGGAGTTAAATAATTTGCCTAAATTCACATAACTTCCAAGATTCAAATTCTTTAGGCTGACACTACAAC